>NC_061798.1:31254069-31557194 GCF_021462225.1 Girardinichthys multiradiatus | reverse complement strand
ACGATAAACGCTCCCTGTCACAGTTCTGTCAGATCGGGAACTTCTCCATCCACATCGCCCTCCGGAACCTCCGCCCACCAGGTGAACACATCTGTCACTCACATTGTGCACCTTTCTGATGGCAGGAAATCTGAACTACAAAAACTGTAGATTTTTGTCAAATGAAAATAATGAAGTTTTTGATGGAAGTATTTTGAAAATATTCAACTGGACATACATGTTTAATAACAAAACTAGCAAAATCCTTGTTTAATCTGCTTTTACTAAGAACTGGATCAGTAAAGCGATTTCAAGTGTCTAATTTCCTGTCCTTTTGACATGTAAACCCAGGCTCGAAAACCAGGAAGATTCCCTATCCAACCAAGAACCCCTTCACCTGGATCTTCCTTCTGGTCTCCTGTCCTAACTACACCTATGAGGTAACAAGCAATTCTTCGGTGTGGCTTTAAATCATGTATGTGAGTGCATAATCATCCTCCTGCTACATGTTTATGTGCCCCTGGGCAAGGCACTTTACTCACATAACCTCAAGTTGCCTAGAGATCTGCGTATCGGCGTGTGAATGTGTGCGCGTTAGTGTGACTGGGTGAATGTGTCTCTAATGTAAAGCGCTTTGAGTGGTGGGTATGACTGGGAAACCGCTAGATCAGTTCAGTCCATTTTATTGACCAACACCTGAAGCTCACAGGCAGCAATGTGATGATGGAAGGAAAAAAAAACCAGCCAGGACGGGGTTCCTACACAGTCATGAAAAGGCTGTAGTGTAACTTTTTTCATATCTGGATTTGGAAAAATGAAAACTGAGGATAGAAAATAGCTTGAGTTTCCAGAATCTATGAATTACTCCATTCCCGGAAGATAAAGATCAGATCAAGGTTATTAACAGCGATTCACATCAACGATGACTTTTATTTGTGGTTTTACCACGTCACATAAGTTTATGTCCAACGCATTGTTTGTGTTTTTCTTACCTGAAGATAAACACACACTCATTCAAGAATGAAAAAGGGCCATTTAATCGCTCCTTTGGCCACTAGATCTGGTTAATCCCTTAGAGACTAATATTTGCAAATTACCCTTAAACCGTGGCTTTTGTAAACCACTAATTTTGGTTGAATAGTACTGAAGGAAGGTCATCGCCAGCTAGCGGTCAGAGCTCTGCTAATAAAATGTATATCTATTGTATATGCAAATATGCAAACTCTACTTAATTTAGCATTTGTTATGTACAGATTTTTATAATATGGTTGCAAATGATTTGAAGCAGTAGGGAGCTCACTCTCGGGTTTTCACCTGGACCAGAGAAAAAGCTGTGAAATTCCTAGTTCTTATCACAGACTTTAACTGATCTGTATTTGATCTAGGGTAATCCATTCCTGATTTTTCCTACATAATAAAAATGCAGGTGTGTAATGTGCTTCAGTAACTAGGCAAATGTTGAGAACTCAGATGTACATAACGTCTAAAAATATAAAAACATTTGAGTCTGGAAAAAGTATAGTATATGGAAATTGAAAATTTGTTGAAACCCTGTGAGAAAAATGCGGCAATAATTATTTTAGCATCGATTACGTTGTTAAACCACCCAAATGCTAATGAAAACAATGCATTCAAATATACTTTTTCTGAATTTTCTCCAAACCTTTTAGTGTGTAATTATGCTAGTACAATAAAACCCAGTAAGGGTGCTGGACCCTGTGGTGGTGGCTGCTGCCCTCTCAATACAGCATGCCTCATGGTTACTTTAAATGAAACATTTTTGGATCGTATGTGTTGGACTTGCTCAGAATAATCTGAATTTGTACATTTATAAACACAAGATTCCTGGAAAACAGCAGCCCACGCTTTAGGTTTCAATTCATATTTACATTTGAAAATCCAAATTATTCAGAAATGTTGCAAAATTACTATTTAGGTTCAGCCTGTTTTATCTAATGGCAGCTTAAGAAAAATATCACAGGGGTAAAAGCTTTAATTGATGCCTGAGTTTACTGTAGATTTTATTCAGTGCTCTTTCAGCATTGGAAATATAGACACTTCTTTCTGTTAAAATCTGAATATGTGGTAAATGACTGATTTCCTTCCTCTGGCAGCTGGGCTCCTGGCTCGGCTTCACCCTGATGACCCAGTGTCTGCCGGTGGCGTTCTTCACCTTGGTGGGTTTCATCCAGATGACCGTCTGGGCCAAAGGGAAGCACCGCAGCTACCTGAAGGAGTTCCGCGACTACCCTCCCCTCCGCTCGCCCATCGTGCCCTTCGTCCTCTAGATCCAGTATCAACTAAGAGGCGGTCCTTTCTCCAAACCTTACACTAGATTTAGACTGATGGATTTGGAAGCTTGATCCCTTGACCTCCACTCTGTTTCCCTTCCTGCTTTAAACTCCTGTGTTGAGTAAAAATGTAAAACACTAGTTTGTTAAAATTTTTTTATTGCAGACAAACGGTTCTATTCTGACTGGTTTACTTTTGAGTTTCTGTTCTCGGAGTTGCGTTCTAATAAAACTGCTGTAAAATATGCAGGAGCTCCATTTTTAATTGCCTCACATCCCAGTTTTCTGGTGTTTCTGTCTGGATCTGCAGATATTAAATCCTCTCTAAACTAAACTTTAATTGCTCAAGAATCTTAAATCTGACAATTTAGTTTTGTTGTCTGAGGTAATTTATTAAAAAAATAAATCAAGCTGTTCTTTTTGTCTTGCCTTAAATTTTACCCAGTAACTTGCATTGTTTGATCCATGTTATCCATAGGTTTAAATAATGCTGAATAAATCTCTTATGGTTGTATTTTTCTTTGTAGCCAGACTTATCCCACACTAGGGTGAGATGTTGGATTTAACAAAGTCTTTTTTTTTTTTTTTTTACTTTTGTGGAGTTATTCACACAGTTAAAAACAACTCTGGGTCACATAGAGCTTGATTAATATTGTTTAATGAGAACAATAGCAGGTGTATATACATAGAAGTAGAGTCAGCGGGTTTCTTGATCATGCAGCTTCAGCCTTGGCCTCAATCCTTTTCTTCCTCAGCTGGAGCCTCCTCTCCCTCTCGTACTCCTTCATACGCATCACGTAACTGAAGGTAGGAAGCACAAAAGTGGAAATATATTTACTACCGACTGTATTAAAGTTAGAGCTGAACCAAAAGGCTCTTTATAAAATGAAGTACATTCAAAAGTAACTGACATGGGAAACTGGAAGCTTCAAGAAATTATCTGTTTTGTAGAAGCTTGAGAACCGCTACTGAGCAGAAAGTGGAGTTTAAACAATTCCTGAAAAGAAATGTGAACAGGGCTGCAAAGTAACTGATGTCACAGGTTGGCCAATTACTTTATGGTAGTTGAGAATAATGTATGAAGTAGATGTTTAGATATTAAAAGTCCTGCATGTAAAGTATCTGAATAATGATTTTTCTTCTCTTAAACCAGCCACCTTCAGTGTTGTTACCCCAGTGAAACTGTTCTGCTGAAAGCATCAGTCTTCCTTTAATCAACCTGAAAATTTCATCCCTGGACACTTACTCCTGCTGCTCACAGTAGTCCCAGTCGTGCCTCTCGTGCTTGCAGGCCAGGAAGTTGGGCCAGTTGTCCCTCTTACACTTCATGAGCTTCAGCAAGTAGTGGGCGCAGTAATCTCTCTGCCCCACAGGCAGCTGGGCCAGGTTCATCTGATCCTGGGTTGCAATCATCTCTGAAGACGAGAAACACATTTTCAGTCACAGTGATTGACATTCTGACTAGAGCTGAATGTTTATTATATTTAATAAATGCTCATTAAAAAATGAACACAGTAGTGGGAAAAGACAAATTACTATCTAAATTAATGGGTTCTAAAATACCCTTTTTCCACTGGCTCAATTTGGCCCTACTCGACTCGCTTCCATTATTGCTTTTCCGCAATGGCTACTTTTTTGGTCCCGGCTCCTCAGGAGGTCCGAACGGGGCTGAGTAGGGACTACATGTGACGTGAACAGACTGCTGTTCACTGATTGGACATGGGACCAGGAAAAATGAGAAGGTTTTCAAGGAGGTAGTGCAGGAAAAAGTTAATAAAACTCAAGAGCGACTACAAGGACCACAATGGCCAATGCAGGTCAAACCGAAAAATATTTTGACTATTTACAAATTATAAATCAGCCTGAAGGCTGAAAGAAAAGAAGAAAGACATCAGCTTTCTGAATTACAGGCAGGCGGAGCGCTGTATTGAATAACATCCTAAATCAGCTGATCAGACACACACACAGGAGGAGGCAGCGAGCAGCTGCCCGTAATCAGACTGCCTGCCTCGGATCAAACGGGAGGAAGATCCTGCTGAATCCGCGGAGGGTGAATTTCTAATATCCAACCTAAAACTAACTTCACCATGGTCAAAAGTCCGCGGTTTCGCGCTTTAAAGTCCTTGTCCTCATTATTGCCATAGCTGAGACAAAAACTTCCTCATAAAACCCAAAATTCTAACTTCTTCAGGCAAACTTTGGAGCTTCACCATCCAGACAGCAGCTCCTCTCTCTTCCCCACCACTCACAACAGAACCCCCTAAGCCTTAATTTATAGGTTCTGGCTGGGCTGTGGTCCAGGTAATTATCCTGGTGCATTATTTTATACATAAAAAAACATATATTACATTCTTGCATATACAATAATACAGACATTATTAGTATTTAGTTTATTGATGTTTCTATTTTCTATTTCTTTTTTTATCTTTTCTCGCATATTACTTTAATGTGACAATGTACCACTAAGTTAAAAGCAGCACAGCGCTACTGGAGGCGGAGCTTTAGCCGTCAGTGGAAACTCAACTAGTACCATACCGAGGAGAGCGGAACCGAGTGGAGCAGAGCCGCGCCGCCTAAAACGAGCCAGTGGAAAAGGGGCAAAATATTGTTGTGGTTCTGTACACTTTCAGGTTGGATGTAATAGTTTTGAAACCTGGTAAAAACCAGATCCACATGAAGACATGGTGCCAACATGTATGGCTTCCAATAGTTGAGGTTAAAATTGCAATAAAAACATCCCGGCTTCATAAAATAAACAAATTGTAAGGGAATTAATTTTCTGCCTGTAGTTATTTTGTTAGGGTGCATTTACTTTTACCAGTACAGGTCTTTCTCAAAATATTAGCATATTGTGATAAAGTTCATTATTTTCCATAATGTCATGATGAAAATTTAACATTCATATATTTTAGATTCATTGCACACTAACTGAAATATTTCAGGTCTTTTATTGTCTTAATACAGATGATTTTGGCATACAGCTCATGAAAACCCAAAATTCCTATCTCACAAAATTAGCATATTTCATCCGACCAATAAAAGAAAAGTGTTTTTAATACAAATATTCAACCTTCAAATAATCATGTATAGTTATGCACTCAATACTTGGTCGGGAATCCTTTGGCAGAAATGACTGCTTCAATGCGGCGTGGCATGGAGGCAATCAGCCTGTGGCACTGCTGAGGTCTTATGGAGGCCCAGGATGCTTCGATAGCGGCCTTTAGCTCATCCAGAGTGTTGGGTCTTGAGTCTCTCAACGTTCTCTTCACAATATCCCACAGATTCTCTATGGGGTTCAGGTCAGAAGAGTTGGCAGGCCAATTGAGCACAGTGATACCATGGTCAGTAAACCATTTACCAGTGGTTTTGGCACTGTGAGCAGGTGCCAGGTCGTGCTGAAAAATGAAATCTTCATCTCCATAAAGCTTTTCAGCAGATGGAAGCATGAAGTGCTCCAAAATCTCCTGATAGCTAGCTGCATTGACCCTGCCCTTGATAAAACACAGTGGACCAACACCAGCAGCTGACACGGCACCCCAGACCATCACTGACTGTGGGTACTTGACACTGGACTTCTGGCATTTTGGCATTTCCTTCTCCCCAGTCTTCCTCCAGACTCTGGCACCTTGATTTCCGAATGACATGCAGAATTTGCTTTCATCCGAAAAAAGTACTTTGGACCACTGAGCAACAGTCCAATGCTGCTTCTCTGTAGCCCAGGTCAGGCGCTTCTGCCGCTGTTTCTGGTTCAAAAGTGGCTTGACCTGGGAATGCGGCACCTGTAGCCCATTTCCTGCACATGCCTGTGCACGGTGGCTCTGGATGTTTCTACTCCAGACTCAATCCACTGCTTCCGCAGGTCCTCCAAGGTCTGGAATCGGCCCTTCTCCACAATCTTCCTCAGGGTCCGGTCACCTCTTCTCGTTGTGCAGCGTTTTGTGCCACACTTTTTCCTTCCCACAGACTTCCCACTGAGGTGCCTTGATACAGCACTCTGGGAACAGCCTATTCGTTCAGAAATTTCTTTCTGTGTCTTACCCTCTTGCTTGAGGGTGTCAATAGTGGCCTTCTGGACAGCAGTCAGGTCGGCAGTCTTACCCATGATTGGGGTTTTGAGTGATGAACCAGGCTGGGAGTTTTAAAGGCCTCAGGAATCTTTTGCTGGTGTTTAGAGTTAACTCGATTGATTCAGATGATTAGGTTCATAGCTCGTTTAGAGACCCTTTTAATGATATGCTAATTTTGTGAGATAGGAATTTTGGGTTTTCATGAGCTGTATGCCAAAATCATCCATATTAAGACAATAAAAGACCTGAAATATTTCAGTTAGTGTGCAATGAATCTAAAATATATGAATGTTAAATTTTCATCATGACATTATAGAAAATAATGAACTTTATCACAATATGCTAATATTTGGAGAAGGACCTGTATAACACAGCGGAAAAAGTAAACATTGTATATTTACATTTGCTTTATTACTTAAACATTAACAGAATTAACTTTTATTTTTTGTGATACAAATTTTACCCAACAGATTTTACCTAATATATGTTTTAACAATAAAAACAACTAAGATAAAAAAGTATAAACCGGCCACTGAGGTCAGAAGTTATTTGAGGAACACAAATGTATAGAAAATGTCAACCTTTTCTTACTTTACCGGATTAATTAATTACCGGTTTAATGTCATATAACCAACAATCCTACATATGATGGAGACAGTTCCTTAGGTTCCTTAGTTTAGCATTTAAAAAGGTTCCAGTTTAGGAACCACAGATTTAAACCCAAGTTGTGACAAAAGTGAAATAATGTAACTTAATTCTAAATCAATTAAAAAAGGTCTTTAGAGATTTTTTTTTTTTTAATCTTTTAGAAAACAGAAGGGAAACATATTCCTGTGCTCCCAAATCCGTATTCAGACTCAGAAAAAGATCAAAACAAGACAACTGGTTGAGCAAACTTGCTGTGTGTGGAAACTCTGTAACCTAAGTCATATTTAGAAAATCTGACTACAACAGCTTATTGGGTCTGTCTTTGATTGCTTTGCTTTTATTCGAGCATTTGACATGTTTGAACTGTTATTGGATAATAATAACTTTGTGACTGTTTATGACTAATTCGCACTGAGTTTGTGCGTTTGTATATTTTAACTTGAGTTGTACTCTATTGCTCCCAGTACTGTTAATGATTCAAGTTGAACACATTGCTCTTTAACTGGAGTTGACAACTAGATGCATTCTGGTTCATTATAATGTGTTGCAACTGAAGCTTTCCAGCAGCTCCTGTTCAAGTAAGCAGCAGCAAGGTAACACTTAGCTAGTCAACAGGCTAGCTTCGTTCGTGTCTCTGCGGCTACGTTAGCAACAGCTAAACCCAAGTAAAACTGCAGCTCAGATAAAACCCGGTCCAGTCACTGCTCACTGACCTCTCTCTTTCCTCTCTTCGAAGCCGAATTCCGGGTCGAACTCGAACTTCTTGGCAGGGTCCGGCTCGGTGTCCGTTTCAGTGACATACCGCCTGACCAGGTGAGCGCCCATAGCAACGGTGATGCTGGCTCGCCGAAGGCTAAAATAGATTTATCGCTGAATGTTTTTCTCGCTAGAAAAAGAAATGTTTACAGAAATAGTGTACTATCTGCCATTCGGTCACCTCCACAAACCTCCCGCGTCTACTTCCGGTTTCCTTTAAAAATCAAGCGTGCTAAAAATACTGTACCGCCACCTACTGGGCTGGGAGGTGAAACAACAGAACAAGGATGTACCTCCAATTTACAGGGTTAGGCCCTGCTTCCTACCTGGGCTCAGAGCCTGCAGGCGACACATATGCCTCTGATTTATAGTATACGAAATGATTTAGACTGAAATGCACTTGTATGCAAAAGAGTTGTTACTTTCCAATTTCCAATCAGCTTAAATATAATTTTTCCATCAAAGAAAAAAAGCGATAGCAACGCTGTTCCAGGTACAGATCTGGCCAGTCTACACTGTCATTAAAAAGGAGTATAGACAGTGGTCTGATTGGTGATCTACAATTATCACAAGTGTAAAGTGTGAAAAACAAACAAGCCTGATGGAAATAATCCTGTGGATGTATGAGGTTATAGGGTATGTTTCATAATTTCTACAACTTTTCCAATTGTGTTTGGATTTGGTTACATTTATTACATTTATTAAAATGTGCAAACTTAAGAAATGTGTGAAAAAGTGGGACAAAAATAAACCAAGTGCAGGACAGACACCAACTGAAACAAAAATTGATAGATGTATACCACCCATACACAAAGAAAGTAGTGATAACAAAGCCTGAAAATTAAGTTTAGTTTATAAAGTAAACATTTTTACAGTGATATGTTGAGTGAGAATGGGAAAGTCAGGAGAAAGGTTGCTGTGAGCAGTAGCTTAGACCTGCACGCTACCCAGGGATTTAGAAGTGCTCACTGTTAGGGACAGTCTGCCTGTAATTTACTACAATGGCAAATGGCCATTTGTGATAAAAATGTTAAAAAATCCATGAACAAATCTGGCAGAACTCAGAGGGATGTTGTAAAATCTGCTCCAGCTCTGACCGGCATAGTTTCACACAGGTGTTCCCCAGCGCTCCCATTTTCCCAACATCTGTGTCACCACCAGGATATTTCTTATTAGCAAGCCGTGAAGTGGTTGTTCAAAACATAGAAGCAGTGTACAGAAGCAGCTGAAAGTTAATAACAGTCTTTTATGTCTAGAAAACAATCTGTTTTCTATTTATGACAATAGACAGTCCCTCTCTTGGATTTCAGACATGATGGTGCCTTTCTGCTTTAGAGAGACGTGGCTCCAAAACGCTCTTTTATCTGCTTTGAAATTAAATGAAAAGTAAATTTTCATTTATTTATGTTTTATATATATATTTTTTTACTTTTCTTGGCTTTGAAGTGTGAGGAAAACGTAAATGAAAAGACTATCAAACATAGGTGGATTGATCATGCGTTAAATTTTCCTTGGAGCCAGAAGGGCCAACAGTCTTTCCTTGGAGAAATTAAATACCAGCAAACTCTAAAAAACTGCATTTAAAACAAAATAGTGACATAAAATAAGTTTTGAGTGTTTTAAAAGGTCCTTTAAGGTTTGATTGTGCCTCATTTTCTTTTTTAGCTTACTTTAAAACATGGACACATTTTTATAATAATCTCTGGACACAAATAAAATCAGATATTTTGTTTGTAGAAGTTTTGTATTGAAGAACCAACATGCTGCAACCCATTGTATAGGATAACAAATCTTTCTAATATAAGTGAATATCAATTATGAATCAATACAGAAAAATAACCATCTGTTTGGAGGTAGGCCATAATTATTTTTATTATTTCCACACAAAGTATTTATATGAGTGCAATACATGAAAATTAATCCTAATGCAAAACATTGGAGGACTGAACAGAAATTCAGTTTATTCTTCTGCTTTAACAGTTAACAAGCAATAAAATGCAAAAAACAAATCAACAACATTCATTTGCTAACTTTATTCTAAAAAGTACACTAAAAAACAGTCTCTGTATCCCTAAGGTGGAAACGTTTTGTAATTTTACATTTTAATGTAATTTCTATCATTCACAGAAAGAGATGCTTCACTAGAACCATCATCATCAGTGGTAGAGATCATCATCTAATTCTTCTCTATACAGACTCGGCCTCTCCGATCCAGAATCTGACCCCTGACCTCTAGACCGGGTGCCAGTAGCAGACGGAAACCTGAAGGAAGCATCTAAAGTAAGAAATCTGGAGCAAAAAAAAAACCCAACGTCAAATTATCTGTGACGATTTCTGCGCGTACCTGAAGTTCCCAAAACCTCGGCTCTGCTGCAGAGTCTGAGCAAACATCTCGTATTTGCGAATGTCATTGTCACTAACAGAGCGGCGAGCAAAGCGCATCGCCTCTTCAAAGTGGTCCTTCCTGATCTCTGGGACTGGATCAAAGTCTTCGTCCTGCAAAAAGAAAAACACAGTGGAGGATTAGACGAAGTGGTTAGTTAGAAATGCGTTTCTGTGGATTCCCAGTCCAAAGGATGAAGGTCACAGAACAGACAGTTGCCCTTAAGGGAACATCTTACCTTTCATAATCTGTCTGCACCAAGCACACGCAGCCTAGCACTGCTTTGAAATGTGACATCTTTGTTAAAGTGAAAGGATGAAATACTAAATGAGTGAGTGTAATTCAGTGTAATGTGGAGGTAAATGGAGGAACAGCAGTGATGTCTGACCATGGGGATTCCTGGTCTGCTCTGCCTCTGACGCTCAGCCTTGATCTCGGCTTCGATGGCCTCCCGGATGGCCAGCTTACAAGCCCGCTGACAGATCTCCGTCAGGTCGGCTCCAGAGAAACCCTCCGTGATCCCAGAGAGGAATTCCAGATCCACATCCTGCAGATAGGAACCCCACCCAAAAAGAAGCAGCAGGAAAAAGAAAGGCATTGATGTACAACATATGATGAGGATTCAAAATTAACCATGTTGCAGTCATCAACAGAAATTAGTTAACATTTAATGCACCAGTTATGTACCATTTTTGGTCATCATTGACAGCTACATCCCAAATAACTGGGATGGAGATCAATCAACTGAGAAATATGTTTTTGCATTTCTTACACGTGCAACAGGTGATTTGCGCAGGTTGGCTTTAAGAATTGCTGTGCGGGAGGGTTTGTCGGGAAGCGGGATGTAGATGAGTTGGTCCAGACGGCCCGGCCGCAGGATGGCTGGGTCTATAATGTCTGGTCTGGATTGATGGGAGGAAGGAAATCAGCATTTTTTTAATCTGTTTGCCATTATTCAGTGCAGACATGCACAGAGAGGCACCTGTTTGTGGCACCGATGATAAAAACATTCTTCTTGTCCGACATGCCATCCATCTCAGTGAGAATCTGGTTGATAACTCTGTCCGCGGCACCACCGGCGTCCCCCGCCCCGCCTCCTCTGGACTTGGCAATTGAGTCCAACTCGTCAAAAAACAAGATGCACGGGGCTGCCTGTCTGGCCTGCAGAGAGAAGGAAAAAGGTCCAACAGGTTACACATTAAAAGCTCCAAAAATGTCTGAATCTATTTTCCCATCATAAACCACTCACCTTATCAAACACATCTCTGACATTGGCCTCCGACTCTCCAAACCACATGGTAAGCATCTCAGGCCCTTTGATGGACACGAAGTTTGCTTGACACTCATTAGCGATAGCCTTTGCCAGGAGTGTTTTTCCACAGCCCGGAGGGCCGTAGAACAGCACCCCACGAGACGGCGTCATCCCAAACTTCAGGAACTTGTCAGGGTACTCCACTGGATACTGGGGGTATTGGAAAGAACCTTTATGTAATGTTTAAGGGAGTTATGATCGTAGTATGCTGCTAGTGTTTCTTGCACCTGAACGAGCTCTTGGAGTTCTCTCTTGACCTCATCCAGACCACCGATGTCCTCCCAGTTGACCTGAGGAACCTCTGCAACTGTCTCTCTCAGAGCTGATGGGTTGCTTTGACTCAGTGCCCACTAAAGACATTGTAGTACAATGATTTTTTTACCAAAAGGATAAAAAATACAATTTAGAAGTATTCTTTTACACGGTATTGTGCAAAGCCGTTAAACCACCCTTAATTTCTTTTAGATTTTGCTAACAAGAATTCATACTTTCCTGTAATCTCTGAAATTCATCCAGATGTAAGGTCTGTCAAAGCTTTTTTTGAGGTTTTGGCTGCTTTCTCCTTCATTTTTCTAACCAGTCGTTGTACCTGACCATAGCAGTAAGTCTAACAAATTGTGTCATTGTCACAGAATGATGGAATCAAGTTGCCTAAACTTCCAAAAATAAAATTGCTTCATTGGTCTGTTGAGTATGTGAATAATCCATACAATCCATAGAACAATGATCAGGCACTGAATGAAAAATAGATTAAAATGGCATCTAAACTCTGATAAAACTCCCAGGAAGGCTGAAGAAACATTGTTTAAAAAATGTAATAGATTAGAAGAGAGATCTGCTCACTGGAAGCAAAATTGCAGGAACAGGCATTACTCCAGCCTTTCACAGTTTACTCTAGCTCAGGTTCTTGTGGTTACCACTGTATTTGAGTGGGAGTTGACTACTTGTCATAATGCAGGTTTGTGGTAGGACCAAAATGCAGAGAAGTACTCCAGGAAACACGGAGAGTGAAGGTAAACGAATTTTAATTCTTGCCCAAACAGAGTCCAGACAGCAGGGTTATTTGACCAGAACACCAGACCAGAAAACGACAGCAAGACACGGAAAGGCAACTAAGGAACTTATATACAGACAGAAGAGCAGGGAAAACCAATGAATCAATGAGACCAGGCCATCAGGGAGAACAAGGAACTGGCGTGACACAGACTGCAGGGAGACAAAGCAAAACACAAACACAGGCTCAGACACTGGCTGGGCATGACACTACTAACTTGGAAGTCGTCCATGGTGACAGCCAGAGAGTTGAGCAGGTCAGCATCGATAGTTTCGTCCTCCAAATCAATGAGCGTCATCTTCTTGCGGATTGCTTGCAGGGCAGCTTCTGAGCACAAAGCGCCGAGGTCGGCACCCACGTGTCCATGTGTTTCTGTAGCAATCTGCCATACAGGAACACAAAATTAAAACATCACTCGTAGAAAGTTGGAGTAAACGGTTTATTGGCTAACAACTTCTGTGATGTTAGTAGAAGTCATTAATCTTTAAACATATTAGTAATTTTCAATAATTTTTAAGTGCAAAGTTAATCATTTCTGCCTACATCTCATTAGTTCACAGCTGCTATTTCTACTTGTAGGAGTCACATTAAAAATGCCAGATTTCAGTCCTCTGCGATTGTTAAGACTAAGCTAACTGCGTGACACAATCAGCACTGGTCGTTGAGACCCAGGTGTTTGTTACCCTGTCTGTAATTAAGTAAGTATGTATACAGCTGGCTTTGCCACAAAGTGCATGCATAATGCATCATTTGAATGTAGTCAAATTGCACAACGGCTACTTGCTGGGAAGAAGCTACTTTTATTTAGCGAGAGATTTGAGAAATAAATGGTGGAACAAACTGTGGTATACACACATGTTGTTGAAAATTGTTCACTAGAGCTTCCTGTAAAAGTAAACACTGTTTGCACATGAGAGCACATGGGAGGAGGGGAAGGACGGTTTTTAAGTTTTTGCATTATGCCTGCAGTTTTTCAAAATGGATAAATTTTTCATATTATGTTGTCCAATGTCCAAACTTTGATGTGTTTAACTTGGATTTTATAGAAAATGCCAACACAGTGGAGGTCATAACTGTGAAGTGGAAGAGGAAGAAATGCCCCTAAATACAATAAAATGGCGTTTAAAAGTCTAATAAGTAAAAAGTGTTCAGCTATGTGGAAGTTATATCTTACAATAAATCCAGCTGTTCTGTGATGGCCTCAGAGGATTGTTAGAGAACATTGGTGAACAAAAAGCATCATGGAGACCAAACAGACCATGAAATGATTCCCCATGCTTGAAACATCTGATAGGTCTACTGTTCAATCTGTCATCTGAAAATGGAAAGAGTATGACACAAATGCAAAACGTTCAAGACATGGCCGTCTACCTAAACTGACCAGGCAAGGAGAACATTATTTACTGAACAAGCCAAGAGGCTCATAGTTAGAAGGAGCTGCTAAAATCCTCAGCTCAGATGGGCGAAGTCTGTAGTTTACCACCTTACAGATTTGGTTTTCAAGGAAGAGTGACCAAAGGCAAGCATTGTTCAAAAAAGCTCTAAAGATTCCTGTTTTCAGTTTGCCACAAAACTTGTCTGGAACACAGCAAGCCTGTGGAAGCCTCTGGGACCAAAAAATCATGTTGTAACCCACATGAAAAACCACAAGATGTGAAGGAAAACTACCCCTGCACATCACCCAGAATACACCATTCAGACTGTGAAACCTGATGATGGCAGCGTCATGCTGCAGGCATGCTTCTGTTCAGCAGGGATAGGGAAGCTTGTCGGAGATTATGGAAGGTATTTGGAGTTAAATACAGGCCAATCCCGAAAGAAAACCTGTTAGAAGCTGTAAAAGACTTGAGTCTCTGTGTGTGAGTCTCTTTCCAACAGGACGAAGACCTAAAGGTATAGAATGGAATGGTTTCTATCAAATAATATCTATGTGTTAGAATGGCCCAGTCAAAGTTCAGACATACTTACTATGGAGAATCTGTGGCAGGACCTGTAAATTGATGTTCACAGGTGCTCTCCATTCGATCTGACTAAGCTTGAATTATTTGATAAGGAAGGATGGGTAGAGCTAGTTAAGACATATCCCAGAAATCTTGCACCTTCCAAAAAGCATCGAAGGGCAGCATACAAATACAAATCCTTTTGAGATTTTTATTTTTAACCATATATCCTTTTATTCCATCTTTCAAGTATGCTCTATTTTGTGTTTTTGTGTCTCATAAAATCTTAATAAAATACACTATACTGAAGTTTTTGGTTGTAACATGGCAAACTGAATTGAATTGAAAATGCGAAATGTTTAAGGGGCACACATCCTTTTGCAAGACTCTGTATCTTATTAGTTAATGCACTCATAACTCATCTTGGCAGCAGCTCACCTTTTCCAAATCAACGTCATCTGCCAATTTCATATTTTTGGTGTGGATCTGCAGGATCTCCAGTCTACCAGTCGAATCTGGGATCCCAATGTCGATCTCTCGATCAAACCTGCCTAGAGAGCATTGGGGTTTCCGTAAAACATCTGTATGTCAGTGTGTTTTTGCACATGTGAATACGTGTGGCCGTCCTGACCGAAGCGCCTCAGAGCCGAGTCAATGCTGTTTGGCCGGTTTGTTGCTGCCATCACAACCACGTGAGCTCTTTGCTTCAAACCATCCATCAGGGTCAGGAGCTGTGATACGATACGCCTCTCCACCTCACCGTGAGTCTGTGCATCAACAATTACATAACAAATGACAGAAGATTGCAAGCATATGCATGGGGTGTCAGTTTCTGATGACATAACTGAACTTTCTCATCTTTGCCAACCTTCTCTCTCTTGGGAGCGATGGCATCCAGCTCATCGATGAATATGATAGCCGGAGCGTTGCTCTCTGCCTCTTCAAATGCTTTTCTCAGGTTGCTTTCAGACTCCCCTGCCAACTTACTCATAATCTCAGGACCTTGTGACAGAATCATGTTAAGATCTTCTGTATTGAACTAGAAATAAGAATATCCGCTCTTCTACCTGAAGTAACGTTTGATAGTCTCTTGTACTTCTTAATAACGTGCTGTGAAAAAGATTTTTACCTTGCACATTTCTTCTGTTCCCTCCTTGAACCGCCACCTTAACGTGGTGGAGGGGTTTGAGTGCTCAAATAATCCTAGAGGCTATGTTGTCTGGGGCTTAAATGCCCCTGGTAGGGTCTCCCATGGCAAATAGGCTCTAGGTAACGGGTCAGACAAAGAGCAGTTCAAGAATACTTCATTAGAACTAATATATCGAGGCACGTGACGTCGCCCGGTACGGCGGAGCCGGGGTCTCACCCTGGAGCCAGGCCTGAGGTCGGGACTCGCCGAAGACCCCCTGGTGGCCGGGTTGTTCCTCGTGGGATCCGGCCAAGCCCGAACGAGAGATGCGAGGCCATCCCCCAGTGGGCCCACCACCTGCAGGGGGAACCGTGAGGGACCGGTGCAAAGAGGATTGGGTGGCGGACGAAGGTGGAGACCTCAGCAGCCCGATCCCCGGATGCTTAGGGTGGCTCTAGGGACGTGGAATGTCACCTCGCTGGGGGGGAAGGAGCCTGAGCTTGTGTGGGAGGTTGAGAGATATCGGCTATAAATAGTCAGGCTCACCTCCACGCACAGTGTGGACTCTGGAACCCATCTCCTTGAGAGGGGTTGGACTCTCTTCTACTCTGGAGTGGCCCACGGGGAGAGCTGGTGTGGGTTTGCTTGTTGCCCCCCCAGCTCAACCATCTCGTGTTGGGGTTTACCCCAGTGGATGAGAGGGTTGCATCCCTGCGCCTTCGGGTTGGGGAGAGGTCTCTGACTGTCGTTTCGGCCTATGGGCCGAGCAGTAGTGCGGAGTACCCGGCCTTCTTGAAGTCCCTGTCGGGGTTGCTGGATAGTGCCCCTCCCGGGGACTCCATTATTCTGCTGGGGGACTTCAACGCCCACGTGGGAAACAACAGTGACACCTGGAAAGGCATGATTGGGAGGAATGGCCTCCCTGATCTGAATCCGAGTGGTGTTTTGTTATTGGACTTCTGTGCTAGTCACGGATTGTCCATAATGAACACCATGTTCAAACATAAGGGTGTCCATTGGTGCACTTGGCACCAGGATACCCAAGGCAGGAGGTCAATGATCGACTTTGTTGTCATATCATCAGACCTTCGGCCGCATGTTTTGGACACTCGGGTGAAGAGAGGGGCTGAGCTGTCCACTGATCACCACCTGGTGGTGAGTTGGATCTGCTGGAGGAGGAGAAAGCTGGACAGACTTGGCAGGCCCAAGCGCATAGTGAGGATCTGCTGGGAACGCCTGGCGGAGCCGTCGGCCAGGGATGTATTCAACTCCCACCTCCAGGAGAGCTTTGACCAGATTCCGGGGGATGTTGGAGACATAGAGTCCGAGTGGACCATGTTCTCCGCATCTATTGTCAATGCTGCTGCCCGTAGCTGTGGCCGTAAGGTCTGCGGTGCCTGTCACGGTGGCAATCCCAGAACCCGGTGGTGGACACCGGCAGTAAGGGATGCTGTCAAGCTGAAGAAGGAGTCCTATCGGCTGTGGTTGGCTTGTGGGACTCCCGAGGCGGCTGACGGGTATCGTGAGGCCAAGCGTACTGCGGCCCGGGCTGTGGCAGAGGCAAAAACTCGGGCCTGGGAGGAGTTCGGTGAGGCTATGGAGAAGGACTACTGGTTGGCCTCGAAGCGATTCTGGCAAACCGTCCGGTGCCTCGGGAGGGGGAAGCAGTGCTTCACCAACACTGTTTATAGTGGGGGTGGGAGGCTGCTGACCTCGACTGAGGACATTATCGGGCGGTGGAAGGAGTACTTTGAGGATCTCCTCAATCCAGCCATCACGCATTCCCTGGTGGAAACAGAGGCTGGGGGCTCGGGGTTGGACTCTTTCATCACCCAGGCTGAAGTCACCGAGGTGGTTAAAAAGCCCAGGCTTCAGTGGTGGAAGAGATCCACCCTGAGTACCTCAAATCAGTGGATGCTGTGGGGCTGTCATGGTTGACACGCCTCTTCAACAATGCGTGGCGGTCGGGGACAGTGCCTCTGGACTGGCAGACCGGGGTGGTGGTCCCCGTTCATAAGAAGGGTGACCAGAGGGTGTGTTCCAACTACAGGGGGATCACACTCCTTATCCTCCCTGGTAAGGCCTACGCCAGGGTATTGGAGAGGAGAGTCCAGCCGATAGTCGAACCTCGGCTTCAGGAGGAGCAGTGTGGTTTTCGTCCCGGCCGTGGAACACTGGACCGGGTCGCGGGGGCAGTGGACTCAGCAGAGACGCCCAGACGTCCCTTTCCCCAGACACCTCTTCCAGCTCCTCCGGGGGGAGCCCAAGGTGTTCCCAGGCCAGCCGAGAGACATAGTCCCTCCAGCATGTCCTGGGTCGTCCCCTGGGCTTCCTCCCGGTGGGACGTGCCTGGAACACCTCCCGAGGAAGGCGTCCAGGAGGCATCCGGTATAGATGCCTGAGCCACCTCAACTGGCTCCTCTCGATGTGGAGAAGCAGTGGCTCTACTCCGAGCCCCTCCCGGATAGCCGAGCTCCTCACCCTATCTCTAGGGGAGTGCCCGGCCACCCTACGGAGGAAGCTCATTTCAGCCACTTGTATCCGGGATCTCGTTCTTTCGGTCATGACCCAAAGTTCATGGCCATAGGTGAGGGTAGGAACGTAGACCGACCGGTAAATCGAGAGCTTCGCTTTTCGGCTCAGCTCTCTCTTCACCACAACGGACCGGCACAGTGGCCCCATTACTGTGGCAGCCGCACCGATCCGTCGGTCGATCTCCAGCTCCATTCTTCCCTCATTCGTGAACAAGACCCCGAGATACTTAAACTCCTCCACTTGAGGCAGGAACTCCCCTCCAACCTGAAGAGGACAAGCCACACTTTTCCGGTCGAGAACCATGGCCTTGGACTTGGAGGAGCTGATCTTCATCCCAGCCGCTTCACACTCGGCTGCGAACCGCCCCAGTGCATGCTGTAGGTCTTGGCTAGATGGGGCCAACAGGACCACGTCATCTGCAAAAAGAAGAGACGAAATCCTCTGGTCCCCAAACCAGACCCCCTCCGGCTCTTGGCTGCGCCTAGAAATCCTGTCCATAAAAGTTATGAACAGGACCGGTGACAAAGGGCATCCCTGCTGGAGTCCAACATGCACCGGGAACAGGTCCGACTTAGTGCCGGCAATGCGAACCAAACTCCTGCTCCGCTTGTACAGAGACCGGATGGCCCCTAGTAAAGAGCCACCGATTCCATACTCCTGGACCATCCCCCACAGGGCATCACGAGGGACACAGTTGAATGCTTTCTCCAGGTCTACAAAACACATGGGGACCGGTTGGGCAAACTCCCATGAACCCTCGAGTACCCTGTAGATGGTATAAAGCTGGTCCAGTGTCCCACGGCCAGGACGAAAACCACAATGCTCCTCCTGAAGCCGGGGTTCGACTATCGGCTGGACTGTCCTATCCAATACCCTGGCGTAGGCCTTACCAGGGAGGCTGAGGAGTGTGATCCTCTGTAGTTGGAACACACCCTCCCCTCCGGTCACCCTTCTTCTGAAGGGGGACCACCACCCCAGTCTGCCAATCCAAAGGCACTGTCCCCGTCCGCCACGCGATGTTGAAGAGGCGTGTCAACCATGACAGCCCCACAACATCCAAAGACTTGAGGTACTCAGGGCAGATCTCATCCAACCCCAAAGCCTTGCCACCACGGAGCTTTTTAACCACCTCGGTGACTTCAGCCTGAGTAATAAAAGAGTCCAACCCCGAGTCCCCAGCCTCTGTTTCCACCAGGGAATGCGTGATGGCAGGATTGAGGAGATCCTCGAAGTACTCCTTCCACCGGCCGATAATGTCCCCAGTCGAGGTCAGCAGCTACACAGTGTTGGCGAAGCACTGCTTCCCCCTCCTGAGGTGCCGGACGGTTTGCCAGAATCGCTTCGGGGCCAACCGGTAGTCCTTCTCCATGGCCTCACCGAACTCCTCCCAGGTCCGAGTTTTTGCCTCTGCTACAGCCCGGGCCGTGGCCCGCTTGGCCCCACGGTACCCGTTAGCCGCCTCAGGAGTCCCACAAGACAACCACAGCCAATAGGACTCCTTCTTCAGCTTGACAGCGTCCCTTACTGCCGGTGTCCACCACCGGGTTCTGGGATTGCCGCCGCGACAGGCACCGCTGACCTTACGGCCACAGCTACGGGCAGCAGCATCGACAATAGATGTGGAGAACATGGTCCATTCGGACTCTATGTCTCCAATATCCCTCGGAATCTGGTCAAAGCTCTCCCGGAGGTGAGAGTTGAATACATCCCTGGCCGAGGGCTCTGCCAGACGTTCCCAGCAGACCCTCACTATGCGCTTGGGCCTGCCAAGTATGTCCGGCTTTCTCCTCCTCCAGCGGATCCAACTCACCACCAGGTGGTGATCAGTGGACACCTCAGCCCCTCTCTTCACCCGAGTGTCCAAAACATGCGGCCGAAGGTCTGATGATACGACAACAAAGTCGATCATTGACCTCCTGCCTTGGGTATCCTGGTGCCAAGTGCACTGATGGACACCCTTATGTTTGAACATGGTGTTCATTATGGACAATCCGTGACTAGCACAGAAGTCCAGTAACTAAACCCCGCTTGGATTCAGATCGGGGAGGCCATTCCTCCCAATCACACCTCTCCAAGTGTCACTGTCGTTTCCCACGTGGGCGTTGAAGTCCCCCAGCAGAATAATGGAGTTCCCAGGAGGGGCACTATCCAGCAACCCCAACAGGGACGCCAAGAAGGCCGGGTACTCCGCACTACCACTTGGCCCGTAGGCCAAAATGATAGTCAGAGACCTCTCCCCAACCCGAAGGTGCAGGGATGCGACCCTCTCATCCACTGGGGTAAACCCCAACATGAGACGGCTGAGTTTGGGGGCAACAAGCAAACCCACACCAGCCCGCCGCCTCTCCTCGCAGGCCACTCCAGAGTAGAAGAGAGTCCAGCCCCTCTCAAGGAGATGGGTTCTAGAGCCGACGCTGTGCGTGGAGGCGAGCCCGACTATTTCTAGTCGATATCTCTCGACCTCCCGCACCAGCTCAGGCTCCTTCCCTCCCAGCGAGGTGACATTCCACGTCCCTAGAGCCAGCCTAAGCATCCGGGGATCGGGCCGCCGAGGTCTCCTCCGTCGTCCACCGCCCAATCCTCTTTGCACCGGGCCCTCACGGTTCCCCCTGCAGGTGGTGGGCCCACTGGGGGATGGTCTCGCGTCTCTCCTTCGGGCTTGGCCCGGCCAGGTCCCGCGAGGAGCAACCAGGCGCTCTCCGACGAGTCTCGACCCCAAGCTTGGCTCCAGGGTGGGACCCGGCTCCGCCGTACCGGGCGACGTCACGTGCCTCGATTCTGTAGTCATCATGAGGGATTCTCGAACCGCTCTTTGTCTGACCCGTTACCTAGAGCCTGCTTGCCATGGGTGACCCTACCAGGGGCATTTAAGCCCCAGACAGCATAGCCTCTAGGATCGTTCGAGCACTCGAACCCCTCCACCACGTTAAGGTGGCGGTTCAAGGAGGGGGCTGCCACTCTATGAAATAGTAACTGTCGTCTAAACCTAATGACTGCCTGGGTGCTCCTTGGCAGCTGTTTTTACATCCCTGTGTACTGAGTTATTTTATTTCAGCCACAGTACAGGGTTTTTGAGCATTAACGGCCTGTTTAAGATCATGTCGCAGGATCTCATTTGGATTTAAGTCAGGGCTTTGACTAGGCCACTTCAAAACCTTTTTTTTTTTTATTCCAAACTAAAGTGGGCCTGAACACAAGGCCACAAACTGATGGGTGGGCGTTCTTCTCCAGGATTTTCTGGTGGAGAGAAAAGTTCATGTAGTTCAATCCTTTAGTGACCTCCTGAGGGTTTCATCGATACGCTCTTGAAGTAATTTGGTAGGCCAGCCACTCTGGGACGGTTCATCACAGTTTTATGTTTTCTTTAATTGTAGATAATGTCTACAACTGTGGTTCAATGGAGTCCTAAAACCTTAGAAACAACTTTTTAACCGCTTCCAGACTAATGGATGTCAGTGACTTTTTTCTCATCTGTTGTTGAATTTCTTTAGATTAGTGTTACTTTTTGAAAGTTTTAAGTTTACTTCATTTTGTCAGATTTTAGGTGATTTCAGGCCTTGAAGTGGCTAGGGAAATTGAATTTAGCTGCCCAATAATGTGGATAATTGCAGTTAATTTTTGATTTAGCAAGTTCTTATGTATCTAATATATATGATCAGAAACATGAAAGTGTTAAAAAAGCGAGGAGCAAGGAGACATTTTTACAGCCCTTTACATTGTAATATGAATAAAATGACTTACCATTAATTAGAAAGAAGAAGGCACCAGTTTCATTGGCTACTGCTCGGGCCACAAGGGTTTTCCCTGTACCCGCAGGGCCATAAAGCAGGATGCCTCTGGGGGGCTAAGAAAGATAACGGAGAGCAACAAAAGAACAGTGATTGATGTTAGGGTTGTTGAGAATGTGGTTTTATGGCTGAATTGGAAAGACAGGACACCTTAACTCCTATCGCCTTGAAGAGTCCTGGATGCCGGAGAGGAAGCTCCACCATCTCTTTGATCTGAGCGAGCTGCTTCCGACAGCCTCCAATGTCGTCATAGCCAACATCATTTAGATTCTCCTCTTCATCCTGTCACAGAAAGCAGGAAAACCCAAGCTGCTCTGACAATCAAAAAGATATATTTTCTTAAAACACATAAAATTATAACAAACTTTGATTGGGTTTGCAGAAGAATGCTTTGTTTTATGTTGCTCTCTTTTAAGAGCTCAAATTTACGAAATATTGTGCAACCAGTATTTTTGCTAGCCTCACAAAAGGCTTAAAACCAGTTCATAAACATTTAAATATTACATATAGTGCTTGGAAAAAGTATTTATTGTTGAATTCTTCCAGCTGTTGTCACATCACAAGCTTAAACTTCACTGTTTTGGAAATTTTATGTAATGGATGGACACAGCCTTTTGTATGTTGGCCAAAAAGTTCAAATTTGGTCTAATGTGACCAGAACACCTTCTTGCATATTTGCTGCGTCTCTACCTAGGGGTGGTTGGAATTAATTTACACATAGGTGCACTTCTCAGGGTAAAGGAGACTGAATGCAAATGCGTGCCACACTTCTCAAGATCATTCCATGCTTTCTAAATGTAACACATTCCTACAGACCTCTCTTTTGATTGGCTCTCCTTCGCAGTAGATGACAGTGTCTGGGGCAACAATGCAGTGAGGGCTCGGGTCCGTCTCTACCACCTTGAACTCCACAGCTCGCATGCTCCCCCTCACCAAGAAAATGTCACCTGATGTCAAAGACAAGACATTACATTGCTCTCAGAGACACCTAGAACATGAAGTTTGGGTGATTTATTGTTTCCTTTCGAGAAACTAGTTTTATTTTAGTACAGTCCAGTTTTCGTACCTTTGTGTACAGGCCGGTATGCCTCTAGAAAGTACGGCTTGAGGAAAACATCAAAGAGGTTTCCTGTTAGGCCCTCAATAGTGTCATCAATGGGAAGAACATGGATCTTTTTCCCATATTTGATATCAGGACAGGCATGGATGCTGGCACGTCAAAAACATAAACTTTTATTACATAAAATAATCTCGTTTTTATCTTTCTTTACAGTAATGTGAAATTATATTAATTTCTGTAATTGAATTGTTGCTGCTTTTGGAGAACACAGCAGGGGTCAGTCATTGTTCTCTACTGACTGAAGCAAAACAGCATAAAATGATTGAAGAAATTGTTATAAACCCAGGGAATTAACACTGAAGAACTGGTAAACTTTATAAATATCTACTATTTACCAGCGTTCAAAACAACAATGGTTAACTGATTAAACATTTTTCAGTCTCTCAGAACTCTAAAAGAGAGGGTTTTATGATCTGGTTCCAAGTTCTAGTTTCTAATGTTAGAAGAGAAATAATGAAAAGGGGAAATAAAACCAAGATTTGGAACCATCATTTCACATAGAGCCAGAGTGGTCTTATGTTAATTTATTTCTCCATTGATAAATTAAATATTCATTTAAATGCATTTTGTATTTACTCAGGTTATTTCATCTGACTTTTGTTCATCTAAAACATTTAAACGTGACAATAAAGCAAAAACAGAAGCAGTCTGTAAGGGGGCAAATGCCTTTTGACACCACAGTAATGTGGTGGAATAAAAAAACATTTGATGCAACCAAATCTTGATAGGTTGATCAAGCAGTTGGATTTTCTTAACTTCAACTTTTTGGAATAAAAGATTTCATGAGGAGGAGTTGTCACAAGGCATGTATCAACCAATCACAAGGTAACTAGGGTTGATGTGACACCTATGGCATGTTAGACAGCCAAATCATGAACTGATTCACCTATTTTTCTTTAAAACACTTCCTTTACACATCAAGATACTTCTTCTCAGTTCCCAAAGTATCAACAATCTATCACTCTAGCCGTAATAGTTATCTCAGGACTAACGTTCTTCTGGTGGTTCAACCATGTCAAACCAGTCAAATGAAGCTTTCTGTATTTCTAATACAAACAAATAAGACATTAACAATGAGCAAAGTTGTAAAAATCAATAAATGTTTTGCTGAGTAATGGCAACTACAAATAAATAAAGTTGATGAGTCATACAAGTTATTAGAAAGAGTAGTGGAAGTTAGACTAAGATCAGAAGCGAGCATCTTAGAGAAGCAGTATGATTTCATGCCAAAGAAAAAGTACTCCTTGATAGAGAAGTACAGAGGAGGTCCGAGGATGCTGCATTGTGTTTATGTAGATCTAGAGAAGCCACAGTACAGGGTGCAGAGAGGTGAGCTGTGGTTTTGTATGAAGTAGTCAAGAAGTATGTTATAGTGGTGCAGGACACGTTTGAGAGCTGTAAGACAGTGGTGAGGTGTGCTTGATGTGTCACAGAGGAGTTCAAGGTGGAAGTGGATCTGCATCATGGGTCGGCTCCATGTACTCTGATGTTTGCAGATGACAGTGTGATCTATGGTGAGAGCAGGGAACTGGTGGAGGAAAATCTAGAGAGATGGAGATTTGCACTAGAAAGGAGAGGTATGAAGGTTAGCCAGAGCAAGACAGAATACATGTGTGTCAATGAGAGCGACACAATGGGAGCTGGGAGGTTAAAGAGAACAGAGATAAAGAAGGTGGAGGATTTTAAGCACTTAGGTCCAATAATAGTCCAGAGCAACAGTGCGTGTGGAGAAGAGGTGAAGAAACGTGTCCAAGCAGGTTGGAAAGGTTGGAGAAAAGTGTCAGGTGTGTTGTGTGATAAAAGTGTATCAGAGAGAATGAAAAGGTGTACAAGACAGTGGTGAGACCAGCAATGTTGTATGGTTTAGAGGATCAGGAATGAGTTTATCAGAAGGACAGCTCATGTTAGATGTTTTGGAGATAATGTCAGAGCGGCCAGACATAGATTTTTTGGACATGTAAAGAGGAGGGATACTGAGTACATCGCTAGAAGGATGGTGAGGCTGGAACTGCCAGGCAGGAGGCCTAGAGGAAGACCAAAGAGGAGATTTATGGATGGAGTCAAAGAGGTAGTGGGTGTGAGTGGAGAAGATGCAGAAATTAGGGTTAGATGAGACAGATGGCTTGCTGTGGCGGCCCCTGAAAGGGAAAAGCTGAAAGAAAAAAACGTTTTACTAGACTGGCTGAAAAATAGTGGCAGTGAGAATTGGTTTCAACTAAAGTCTGGCAAGGCCATTTGAAATGGCCTAAAAAAAGAGAAATCTCATAGGTGAAAGGTCAAATTCAAGGCGTGTATGCGCTCTACATATCATACCATTGTTACTGTAGGGTGCACATCAGACCTACCTGATGACATCACCAAGGCGAACACGCAGATTGTTGCGCGTCACCCTGTTCATCCCAATCCTCTCATCCCCACAGGTGTCATCCGTGAGGACGATGCACACAGTTTGCCGCCGTTTCCTTCCTCTCAGCACCACGGTGTCCCCGCGGAAGAGCTGCAACTCCTCAGTCTTATTCTAACGTGGACACACAAGTCTAAGTGCAAACACACCTACGTACATTTAATCTGTTGTTGGCTGAGTTCATGCAGAAACACACCTGCGGCAGGCTGACAATGCTGCTATCTTCGTTTAGTGCTTCGTCCACAATGAGCCTGTTTGGTCTGTTTTTCTGCTTCAGGATGGCAGTGGAGAAATCCTCTCCCTTCAGGCTTCCAAACAGGAGACACATTGACATTTTCACATGCACCACACGCTCCACACTAAGATCTAATTTCTTCATGTGACTCTGAGCTGTATTTAGAACCTGTTTGGCTCTCCACAGAGCAACTTTTTGCCTTGATAAACCTTAAAATGATCTAAATTTGTCAACATTTAGAGAGAAATCTTAGGATTTTGAGTTTAGCATGAACAATTTGATCTCTTAAAGAAATATCAACATATGTTAATCTGATTTTTGATATTTCATGTTTAAAATAATGTAGCTGTTTACTCACTCTGCTCTTTCTGGGCCTGGCATGTCGTCTCTCTTTTGTTTTGAAATCTCAGATAAGCTCACTTTTACACTGCAGTTGAGCCCTTATGCTTCAAAGCTTTCAGCTTTCTGTGATCTTTTCAGTCTCTGGTGAACTTTAGGTCTTCAGAGGCCAAAAAGTCACTTGTCTTCACTCTTCATGTTTGCAGGAGCTGCACTCTGCCTGTTTGGTAAAAATATGTGCGTCTGCTTCTCCTGTTATAACCCCCAACACGAGCACCCACGCACGCAGGGATCCCTGGAACTTGCCTTGGAGAGTGTCCCAAAGCAGTTGCAGAGTGATATTTCCTCCTACCCCTGCTCCTCGTCTGCAAATGCAAAACCACAAGCTCAGCTGCTCCCAGCAACTGCTGAATATTCATGTGTCCAAATAAATTGTGCATAAAATCTTTCTTCTCCTGTATTTTGTGTCATCTCCACAATCAGCTGCATCTATTCGTAAAACACGGCATGCTGTTTTCACCTCCGACTGTTTGACTGAAGGGAGCTGCTGTTGAGATCCAGCTGCTCTTAACTGTCAGAGAATCCTTCCTCAAAACGCCGCCTGTGAATGCTTGTGTTGGGTTCTTATCTCCGTCTAACATTTTCATACTTTGTCCTGTTGCAACTACAAACGGAAATGTATTTTATCGGGATTTAATGTGGTAGCAGTTGTACTGAGCCCTCTTCACTCTGATACTCCTAAATAAACTCCAGTGCAACCAAAGTCACATAACTAATAAACAGAGCAATTGAATCTGTTTAAATTAATAAATGCATCCACCTAAATGCATCCACCTAAGCTGAAAGGCCAGGCAAGGACAGCATTACTCGGAGAAGCATCTAAGAGACCTATGATAACTTTGGAGCTGCTGCAGGTTTCCACAGCTCAGGTGGGAGAATCTATTGACAACTATTATTCCTGCTCTTAACAAATCTGGCCTTTATGGATGAGCGGCAAAAATAATCCATTGTTGAAAGAAAGCCATTTGAAGTTTGCTTCCAGTCCTATAGGGGGCATAATAGACATGGGGAAAAAGGTGCTCTGATCAGATGAATTTAAGCTTTTTGGCCTACAGGCCAAACTCCATAAGGAGCAAAAAACAAAAATAAAAATAAAACAAACACTGCAGATCAGGAAAGCTGGTTAGAGTTGATAGGAATATTGATGTCAGATGCTCCAAAACATTTACGGTTCACCTGTCAGCAGGACAACCCCAAACATGCAGCCTGGTTTAGATTAAGGGTGTCCAAACTGCGGCCCCCCAACTGCAGTTCAAGTGGTTCATGCAGATGGAGACTTTTATTTTTTATTTGGGCTAAATTCATCGGCTTTTGCTCAAAATCAGACTTTGGTGCACCCCAGTCTACTTTTAATTACTTTCTTAAACTTTGCTAAATGCAGTTTTCGAAGTAAGAATAACCCAAATCCCGTTCTCATTGCTGACAACAGACTACATTTGTTAAGTTTTTTTTCATTTGAGCCCGAATGAATTGCAAATTGGATGCCTTTCTTTCAATGAGACAAAATCCTTTTAAGTTTTTTTTATCTACAATAATTTACCCATCCCTTTTTTTCAGATTATTCAACAACTTTAGTTGTTTAATTAAAATGTTGCATGCATTGTTTCTTGTTCAACAAGGGAAAAAAAACTATCCAAACATAATATTTGGTGATTTTAGTTTGTTAAAAATAATTATGTTATTGGTCCTCCAGTACTTTTAACTTGACGATTTTGGCCCCCGTGACAAAAGGTTTGGACACCCCTGGTGTAGAACGGCTCAGTCAAAGTCCAATAGCACCTGTGACAAGACTTGAATACTGACGTTCACAAACTCTCTCCATCCGATCTGACTGACTTGGAGCTATTTTGCAAAGAGTCACCAAAAATCTGTTAGTCTGTATAAAGCAGTAATTGGAAAGAAAAGTAGTTTTTACAAATAATTTTTCTCAGGTGGGAGGTGGATACAAATGCACACACTTTGGATTTTTACCAGTGAAACTTGGGAAAACCAAGTCTAATGCTTCTTTGAATTCACAGGTATGCTCTACCTTGTGTTGGTCTGCCACATAAAAGCCCAAAAGCACACACTGAAGATTTTGTTCGTACAGTGACAAAATATGAAAATGTTTATGATTTGTGAACAGTTTTGCAAGGCACTGTGCACACAATCCTTACATGCACATGTAGCCTGCTGTGCAAGGTGACAAGAATAACTGCAAAAACCAAGCATCAACACACGTTTGCTTTATTTTTTTGCTTTTATTACTAAAACTGTTCTTTAACAAGTAACAAATGACAGGAAAATCAGTTTTCTACCTTTTTAAACACAGCAGCTCCCTCCAAACAGGTTCATTTAAACAAAAAGGGTGAAATGACAGAAAACACTTTGATAGCTAAACATATTGATGAGTAAAACAAGAGGTAGAGACGGTTCAAATGCACAAAGGGGAACACCTCTCAGTAAAAATTATTGCCAAAACAAACCAACATGTTAAAAAATGGAAACAAACGTAGCAAGAAGGTTTTAGTGCAAAACCTGGAATGTCTGCTCACTTGATGTCACAAAGGGTTTAAAAATGCAGCTGATAATATTTGATTTGCTCACTTACATGTTACATGTTTAATGAGAATTCTCCAATTTCATTACATATTCAAACAATTAAAAGCTGATTGTTCTGCCGATGTTGGTGCATTTTGCTGGTGAAATGCACCATCACTTCTTTGTGGACCAGAAATATTTTTAACAGACATCATACGAGAACCATCCATCCATCCATTTTCTATACCGGCTTCTTCCATACTGGTCGCGGGGGAGCTGGTGCCCATCTCCAGCGGTCTACGGGATAGAGGTGAGGTTCACCCTGGACAGGTCACCAGTCCAACGCAGGGCAACACAGAGACACACAGGACAAACAACCATGCACACACTCATTTCTTTTCTACCAACTCATAAATATCCAACATGTTTACATGGAAACAGTCACTAATGCCTGGAATCAAATAAGACTAAGGGAAGCTCACTACTTTGTGACATAATCTGGTTGTTCTTTAAAACAACACTAAAGCGGAGGAGGGCACTGAGAGCACAAACATAAGCTGCAACTAAACCCTGCAACAGTAACATCTGTGTAGATCATCTTTGATCGTTTTTTACTAAAGAGTTTACTAAATAGTTTTACTGTAATGAGGCAGCCCATTAAATAAATCATTCATTTATTCATTCATGGAAACACATGACCAAATAAGAAAGAGCTCTTCTAAAAACAATCTTTTAATTAGTTACTAAGCCTGAATTTGAGTAAAATAAACAGTAAAGAAAGACAGAAAAAAACAATTTTGATAAATTTGAATAGAGCTGAACAATACATGAATACTGGTCTTTATCATCGAACAGCAGGTTTTTGGTTGGGTTTCATGTTCCTATGCATTAATGCTAAGCCTGCTAATGATGCATTTAGATGGCAGTTAGTTGGACTCTTATTGTTTCAGGCCTAGATCTGCATAAAACATAAAAAATACAAATGCAAAACTCTTCTCTTGTGACAGTTTTAAGATCTGACTGACGAAGACGAAGGACTGTGCTGAATATGTGCAGACTTCAGCTCGGTTATTTGCCGCTCATTAGCAACTGTGGGACCGTCATTTTCTTTGCTTCCTGATGATTTCTGCATGCATGGAAAGTCAATAAATTTAACAAACACAAAAAATACTAGCTTAGTCCATAAAAATAGATTTTTCTAGAGGTGTTCTCCTGTTTGCTGCTGCAGAGACTTCATGTATTTGCTCTTGATCCTTTAGATATGTAGTGTCCAAATCCAATCCTTGAGGGCCATGTGTTAGATGTGAAAGCTGATTCAAGTGAACCTGCTTGATAATGACCCATTTATTTAAATCAAGTGTTAAACCAGGAAGTCACCTAAAACATGCAGGACACCAATGTTTGAGGCCTGGAAATGGACAGCTGCTCTATATGCTTCCAGGCAATCGTTCAGTTCTGACGATTCAAATAGAGTTATTAAATATTCTGTGTAATCTTGGCTCAACAAGAACTTTTACATTTGGAGGAAAAACTTGAAAGACTGCACTGTGTAGTTAAAGGAAATGTGCAGCAAATGTTTTTGCCTTCTCTTGTGTTTTTGAAATGTCTAATGGTTTCATTCGCTGAGCTGTGCAGCTAAGATGCAACAGCATAAAAAGACAATTAACAAGTGTTTTTTAATGCATAGAAACGTAATTTAGATCCCAATTATAAGTTTGAGTTTTTTCCAGAGATTCCAGCAAAGAGTAAATACATCATAATCTTGAAGGTCCAATCCAACCATAGGAAAATCTGTTTGAAAATATTAGGGTCCTTTTATTGCCAGCTTTTCTTGTGACACTTCAGGCAACACATAAAAAACCCTCAAAGAATAACTTCTAAAAATCAGAGGCACTGAATTCTGAATGAACATGAACACATATGAGGAAAGATCAACATTTACTCCAGCTTCAGGGTCTGCAACAAGTCTGCTTTTATCTAAACTTCCGTTTTGTCCACTATGTTTATTCTGTATGAACAAGAATTACACTTGCAAGCATGAAGCTCTCATACCACAGACCTATAATCTAATGTACGTAAGATGCATTACGAAAACACTAACAATCTTAAATCCCGATTCCACACAGACCACGAATCGCCAACAATAAGTTCCTGAATTTGTAACTGATTTTTACTTCCTGATATTTTTGAGCCATCTGAAATTTCAGTGCAGAACTCCATAATCCAGAAAGTCTCTGTTAATTCTCAACAAATTCCTAGTTGATTCTTAGGTATCGTAACCAGTTCCCAATTGATTTGTAGGCATTTATAGGTAACCCCTAAAACCGCCCAAATCTTTTCTCCCCTTGGAAAGAAAATCTGAAAAAATAAGAAATTATGAAAATAATTTATAAAAAAAGTTAAACACAAAATACTATTTATTTTTAAATAGATAAGAAAAAAAAAGAAGAAGTACAATTTACTTTTCTAACTTTAGTTTCTAGTTACATTTTATGTCCATAAAACAATTTAATCTTACTGAAACTAATCCTACGGCACCACAGATTATTCCAGAATATTTGGAAAATCCTAAGAATCACCACAAACCCTAAAATTTTGCAATTCTTGCTGATTGGTGTGATTTGTGGTCTGTGTGGAATAGTAGCAATACACATATTAATAAACAAAACAAGGAAAAGTGCTTCATTCTTTGAAATAAAAGAATTTGCATTTTTGCATTGAATCTAAGTGTATGAAAATGTTGTAAAATTCTGCTTTTTTTTTGCCCAAGATTTGTGCTTTGTTTCATTCAAAACTCCTCCTAGAAAATCCAGCAGCATTTCTACAAAGACCAAACAGGCTGCAAAGGCTCAAAACTGAGCGGTGTTTGCTTGTTGGTTTTCTACAGAGATGAAAAATGTATTTATCTTATATCACACGTGCATTTTGTAATACTTGAGCTATATTTAGATATTAACATAACAGTCTGAGTGTATTTTCTGAATGCTGTTAGCAGTCGTTGTCTTCAAAGTGTGTTTTCTGCAGAACCTTTATGTGACGCTCGTAGATCTTAAGGGCGGGTCCAAGTTTAATTGACAGACCGGTCAAAACGTCATTGCGTTGCATGAGGAGAAGAGACTTTCCATCGATTTCCTGTGAATAGATAGAAGAGCAGTGAGTGGAGATCCATGAAGCTTGCAGCAGCTCAACAGACAGAGTCTCAGGAGCTCACAAGTGGCAGAATGTGGAGAAAACAGCCTCACCTGGGCCCTGAAGGCAGCTGCCTGCTCGGGGAAACCCACGGTGGTGAAATAACGGACCACATCAGTCACGGTCCAGTCCACCAGGCTCACACTGGTGCTGTCAAACTTCATGTGCCTTGGGAGGAAAAAATGAATATCATTTTGGACTTTTACAAAACTCACAGGCTACACCAAAAATCTGGAGTACAGTTAGAGCGTACCTTAAAGGTGCACACAGCTCTGCAAAAATGTTCTTAATAGTGACATAAAAACTATAAGAAATCACCTTTCCACCTCCAATGTGGCATATTTTATGTACAATTCAACTGAAAAGTACTAAATCTGTTGGTTGAGAAGGATTAAAAAATATCCAATAACCTGGTAGCATTGTTGAAGCAACTTTAGATTCATTTTAAGCACTCAGTCTTCCTAATTATCCACCTGTGGCAGCATCATGCTGTGAGGATGCTTTTATTCTGACAAAACTGTGTTTTTGTTAAGGTGGATGACAGTAAGTTTTGACCCAAAACCTTTGATTGTTCGTTTGAAAGCAGAAGATAAGCAAGAATATTATTTTTCATCAATACTGTAAGTCCAAACATACATCCAATTCAAGAAAATTCTTTAGTTTGTCGTTTTGGAAAGTCATAGTCGGAAACCAGAACTAAATCTGACAGAACATCTGTGCGGACAAGAGATATTATCGACCTATGAATGGGTGTTTTTCTGTCTTTGCTGTACTCACCCTCCACTGCTGTCATTAATACCTCGTTCTTCGGGGATGCTGGAGTCCCTCGGGGAGGCAGTGGGTGTGAGCATGCAGGACGAAGCACCAACCTCTGTTTTATACTCCAAGTCTACAGGGGAAATATTAGGCCAGGTGTCATTCAAACGGCAACATGCACAAGCACACTCGATACTGAGATAATCGAGGAGGAATCTTACTGCTGAAGTTTGAGGCGGTGAGGTTTATTTCATCATGCTGTGCGTAGCTCTGTATGCGGAGAAAAAATAAAGGGTCAAACAAAACCCAAGGAGAAAGTGAGCATCAAGAGTGATACAACCTCCATCTGAACTGAAGGACAAGAGGAGGTGGCTGCATGATGGCAAAACTGCAGCAGCACATTAAGACCATCTGCTGTGGGAGTGTGAATGATGATGTGCTGGGTATGAAGCGCAGCGGTGGGGGAGCCTACTTTGCGAAGCGCTGGAGTGTTTCCTAAACACCCATAAACTCACTTAATTCAACAGGATCTCTCTGCTTGACTTAGAAAGATCATAAAACAACCTTATATGAGATAAAAATCAGATCACACTGACTCAGAGGTTAGCAGCCTTTATCAAGGAGATATTTTTACATTTGTTCCAACTAATGGAAATCTTTCTAAGCACCTAAAATCTTCACAACTCTATAAAAGGGGCAACGCAGCACCTAGGGTATCGCTTACAACAATGTTTCTGTTTTAACGTGCTAGATTGAAGGAAAATACCAAACAAAAGAAGGAAAACATTCACTTCATTGTGAGCTACTCTATACCTGCTGTGCAAAATAGTTCATATCTCTTCAACTTCCCCTCTTTTTGTCACATTGCAACAACAGACTTCAATGTATGTTGTTGAGATTGCATGTGAAAGACCAACATAATGTAGAGCATAATGGTGAAAAGGAAACAATATAGTGTTTTCAATTTTTTCCAAAGAGAAGTCTAAAAACTGTGCCTTGCAACTGGAATCAGCTCCTTTTATTCTGAAACCTCTAATTAAAAGAAAACCAGAAGAAACCTTATTAGTAAATTAAATTAAAGACGTTTGTAATGTAATCTCAGTATAAATCCAGCTGTTCTGAGAAGGCCTCAGAACATTAGAGAACAAACAGCATCATGAAGACGAAGGGACACAGCAGAAGGCTGAGGAGAAGATTAAAGCAGGGTTAGGTTATGAAATATCTCAGAGAGCTCTGTTCAATCCATCATCTGAACATGGAAAGAGTATGGAACCACTGCAAACCTACCAATATAAGGGCGTTTACCTAAACTGAATGGACAATAAGAACTTTATTCAAATTGGCACCCAAAGCCCCATAGTAGCTTTGGAGGTGCTGCAAGGCTTCAAACGTCAGCCATAAGGGGTGAAGTTTGTGGTTTGCCACAAGCCAGGTAGGGGACTTATCAAACATGTGGAAGAAGGTGTTCTGGTCATAACAAACCAGAGTTGAACTTTTTGGCCTATAAGCAAAATCCTATGGAGGCCAGAATTTCGCTGCCATTTACTTTCAACACCACCTCCACAGCAAACCATGGTGGTGGTAACATATTGCTGGGAGGTGCTTTTCTTAAGTAGTGACAGGGAAGCTGGTCTGTTATGCTAATCATATGTTCGAATGATTGAATCAAAGTTCAACCCTAAATCCAACTGAGATTGCTGGCAAGCGTGGAGCCAATGGGTTAAGCAATCTGCTGCCCTGAGTAATTTTTTCCTAATTTCCATTTAATACTTGGCCAAAAGTTTCATCTCCTGCAGAGAGACTAAAGATAGCAACCAAGCTCTCTTAATCATTAATTGAACTTGTTTAACTGACAAATGTTACTCTCAGTTCTGAATTCCACCTGCATGTCTGCAAAAAACACCAACACCAACATTTTTACAATATGTTGCAAAACACAATAATTTGAACACTAAATTACATTGGTTTGATTGAAGTCATAAGCTAAGCTACCTTGTTTTCATAAAAAAATAATCCACCAGCAATACAAGCAAATAGGAGGGATATTTGTTTGAATGCACTCACCAGATGATCCGAGGCAAAAGCTCCCTCCTCCAAGCACGCACCGTTACTCTCAGACCAGGAGGCTCTGTCAGCAGGGGGAGACGGGGACTCTGGAGGAAAATCAAGCCCAGACGTCCCTGAGGAACGAGCAGCTAAAGCAAGATGGAATGAGATAAAGAAGGAAGAGTATGGATTCAAAGTGCAAACATACAGAAATACATTTTAAAGCTATACTGTTTACTTTTCAAAAGAAAACCTGAGAGAAAAAAAGTTTTGGCATAAATTCAAACATTTTAAAACAATGTTTGTTTTGCCTTAAAAAAGTGTGCGTGCCTCTTGTACTTTATCACATTATGTCCCATTATATGTGCTTCGATGTATTTTATGTGAAAGACCAACACAGAGTAGTGAATTATTGTGAAGTTTAAGGAAAACGATATGTAGATCATTTTCTAAAATTGATCAGAGAAGCAGCCAAGATGCCCATGGCAACTCTGGAGGAGCTGCAGAGATCTGTTGCTCAGACGGGACAATCTGTCGGTGAGACAATTATTAGTTGGCATTCTATTAATTTGCCCTTTGTGGAAAAGAGGCAGGAAGAAAGCCACTGTTGACAGAAAGTCATGAGAACACGGCAGACATAAAAAGATTGAAAATAATGTCCTCTGGTCAGATGACAGCAAACTTGTTCTTTTTGTCCTGCATGCAAAACTCTATTGGTGGCAGAAAACTATGGCAAATGCCCCAGAACAACCTATTACCATAGTAAAGAATTGTGGTAGCAGTATCATGCTGTGGGACGCTTTCTGCAGTAGGCCAGGCAGGCTGGTCGGAGATGAATGGAGCTAAATACAGGGAAATACTAGAAGGACACATGTTAGAGGCTGCAAATGACTTTAGGGTTAGTGACCCTAAACATACAATCAGAACTACACTGGAATGGTTTAGAACAAATAATATCCATCTGTTAAATGGTCCAGTCAAAGTCCAGACCTAAATCCACAGAGAAAATGTGGCAGGACTCAGACCTTCTCCTTCCAGTTGGACTGAGATTTTGTGTCTAGATGCACAAAGCTGATAATGTCAAAGACGTGGAGCTGTAGTTGCAGCAAAATGTTCTACAAAGTGATGACTCTGAAGGGCTGAATAGAAGCGCATAGACCTTCTATATTTCACAATCATTCACTATTTATGTTGGTCAGTCACACTGAAATCTCAATAAAATACATTGAAATCTGTGGCTGTAACGTGGCAACTTTCAAGTGAAAACTTTCAAGAAGTATGAATACTTTTTTAAACCCTTATTTGAGGACATGAAAGGAACCCAAACTGAAGGTAGCTTAACATCTACACGCACCTTTTCCATCCTGCCGCTGCTGCTGGGGGCTCTCCTCCTTCAGCTCTCTCTGAAAACCTGCATCTTCTCTGTTTTTCTCAGTAAGTCCGGCATCCGTTGTCATGGCTACCGGAGAAGGTCCTCCGTCCTCATCAGAACTCCCGGGATCATCATCTTTCTCTTCCTTCTCTCCTCCCGGTTCCTCCTCTTCCTCTCCGCCAATTTCCATAGGCTCGCTCTCCGGGCAGGCTGGAGGTGAGGACTGTAATACAAGTTATAAACATTTCCTCTTTGCAAAAATCGGAGGAAAGTGGAGGGAAATCGCTCGAAAACGGGCGCATTTTAGAAATAACGAGCCGCCTACTCTAGTCCAGTCAAGTTTGCGCCCACGGGAAGAGAAAATGGGGGAGGAGAGTGCGCTGTCAGGGGCCACAGAAAGGTTTTAATGAGGCACGGAGGGGAGGAGAAAAAAACACCAATAAAGTCGATGCTGAGTCCCTCCGCCGGCCTCACTGCGCGGCAGCGGCACCGCTCAAGTTTTCCACAGACGTCGCCTACCGTGCGGCCTGCCCGGACGCACGGCGCGCTCCGTTCCAAATAAACTTCCCACAGAGAGAAACCTGGAGGGTGGACATCGGGACACAATCTGGAAACGAGCTGAGAGACTGGGACAGCTCTCAGCACGCTGCGGTTCTCTTCCTGCTGCTCGTCCTGGGAGCCGCCCGCTCTTCGGTGCGTGTAGCCCGCACAACGCTGAAGTTCGCATCTGATTCGGCCTGTCTAAAGGGCCATTCCGCTGCATTTAACGATACGCTCTAGGTGGGAGTCCAAAATATTCAACACGGTCAACCTTGAATTAGATCATTCTTTTATCTTTGCCTGTTCTATAAGACACAGTTTGTGATTTGTGAAAAATGTATTCAATTTGCAAAAACTCAGTCAGAGAAGCAGTGTTGGGACCACCTAAGATTGGCTCCATCTTACAAAACTACACCATGTTTGCAGGTCTAACCTAAAGAAATTATTCCACAGTAATGTCACGTTGTAGAAAAAAAACCAATCTTGAATACTTTATTCCCTTAGTAAAACATGGTGGTGGCTGCATCATGCTGTGGGGAAGATGCATGGAGCTAAATACAAGGCAATCCAAGGTTGTGATTTCTGAATCCTTTATTCAAACTAAAATAAATTTTGCATTTCAAGGCTTGTACCCTTACGATGGACTGGTGACCTGTCCAGGGTATACCACGCCTCGCGCCCGTAGACCGCTGGAGATAGGCACCAGCTCCCACCGCGACCTTGTACGGACGGAGCGGGTATAGAAAATGGATGGATGGCTTTTCTTGGCTTTCTGACCTCCCTACCTGGGGTCTATGACTCTTACAAATGGCAGCATTCACTTAAGTCTTATCTCTGTGTTGTAGTCCTCATGCAGGCTTTTCATATCCAGCCAGTGCTTTAAATGCCAGCAAACTTGTTGTGCACCATCCTTAACATTTTATCACCTGCATCAGATTCTACTTTGCAACATTTTCTTCAGACAAATTCTGAAATATCATGCATTAATTCGGCACTGCGTGTGCCTTCTTTGCTTTGCATGTCACACTTGTTACGCAAACTGACTTCTGCCGTTGTGGCCGGTCATGTCATGTTACTGAATTTGCTAACAATTAAAAAAGTTGATTTGCAAAGCATTCGTTAAGCTTGAGGCCATCTTGGATAGGGTCAATCTTAAAAACTGCGTTAATTAAAAGTTAAGCCTGTCTAGAGCTGTTATATAATTCATCATTGTCCAGCTATGCCACATTAATTAGCTGCTCTAGGTGGAGTCACTTTTTAAGATGGACTAAATGTTAAGTGCAAAAAACAAAAAGCCTGAACACATTTCACAAACTGAATAAAGGATTCAGTGTTCAGAATATTTTTTATAATCTGTCCTTGGTGTGGAGTAATTCAATTAGGTTTGGTTTAGTTTTTGTTAATGTGAGCTCAATCTTAGATGGTCTCGCCTAAAAAAGCCACAGGAAAAAAAAATTCTCTTTTTTTTTTTGACTTTTCCCTAAAACCCCCAGCTAATTGAAAATATGTTCAAAGCCCGGCAGAGAAAAACAAACTAAAATTGAGTTAAAGCTACACCACCAGGACAAGCCAAGCCTTTAGAACCTTTTGTAAATTTTGTAAAAATTTTCAAATTGAAGTTTGAGTTTTATATAATCTGACATTACTGTAGAATAATTAAGTCTAGGTTTGATCTAGATCTAACTGGTATAGTTTTCAAGATGAACCACAATGCCTTGTTTTAAGAACCCCCCCCCAACCCCCAAAAGCGCATTTTATATTATATTATTCACAAATTGACTAAAATATTCACATACTGCAAACCGTATTTTATAGAACATATAATGAGCATAAATGAACACAATTTGAGTTTGACCATGCTAAGTAGCTGCAAGTTGTTGAATAACCCTTTAGTCAACCACCGAATCGGACGCTAACTTCAGCGTCGTGCAGCCCGCACCTTTTGTGCAGAAAGCCGACCTACAAGCACAGGATCGGGCAGATGCAGCGCAAAAAAAAAAAATACGCATCGAAGTGAAAATTAACCGACACTGAAAACCAACTAAATAATCCTGAGTTTGGAGAACCCTCAATTACGGACAGGTTCAATTAAAGAATAATGTAAATATTTATCAACCTAAGCCCAGCGCGTCATGGTGCCAGGCGTGTGGTTTTAAACACTGGTCATTAATTTATGAGAGAGCCCAGCGAGGCTGCGCCGCTCTGTTCGCTTTGTGGCGACAGACGGGACAGACGTGTTAGAAATAATAAGTTGCCCACCTTTTTCACTGCGTGTTTGTCCTGCAGTGCGCCTCTCGCAAGTCTGTCAGCGGACGACTCGGGCTCCTCCAGCTCCATCCCCCGCAGAGGAAGAGTGATGTTCCCGCAGCGCGTCCTGCGCAACATGCCCCTCTCCACCTCTCTCTCCATCACCACTTTGACTTTGCCTCGGGTCAGTTTTTCCTCCGACAGCCGCTCCTGGCTGCTCAGGTAGCCCAGAATCTCCTTCAAGCCCAGCGGCTTCATGTGGCCTCGGGTCGCGGCGGCGGAGCCCCCTCCTCGGTGGGCTTTCTCGGAGAGAGCCGCCAGGTTGTCGCGCAGCTCGGAGTTGGCGTGGCGGTGCGCTGTTTTGGTGCACCCTCCTTCGAGTCGAAGTTTAGGCTGGCTAGACTCGGTCTGCCTCTGTGTCTGGGCTTGGCTGTCGCTCCCAGAGTAAGTTTGGCTCCGAGTGTCAGCTCCGGATAAATCGGGCTTCTTTCCTCCGCTGGATGGAACATCTTCACTCTGGTCTCCTGTTCCGTGGCTGTCTCCGGGCGGCAGGCAGCCACCCTCTCCCTGCTGTCCTAATCCCTTGTCTCTCGGTGCACTTGCTTTCTCCTCTCCACAGCCGCTCTCGACAGCGCAGCTCGTTGTTGCGCCACAACTGAGGCACCCGTTTCCGCTACCCGGGCTGGTGGAAGGCTGGAGCTTCTGGTTTCGGCTGCTGGTTAATGTTTCAGCGCGGGGATCCGGCTCCTCCTCGCCCTCCTCTGGGTCGGTGAAGCTGTGCGCGCTGTCGCCGTTGTTGTTCGGATGATTGGGTTTGGTCCGCTCCCTCGGCGCATCCGCGCCAACGTCGCCGCTGAACTCACTCCTTTTTCTGCTTTTCCTCTGCACCTTGGCCGCGTTTCGGTACGATATGGATCCCTTGTAGCTAACTTTGAGCACCGTCTGCTCCTGGATGAGTTTTTCCAGCTCCGTCCTGGTTCGATCTGGGTCTGACCCGTGTCGCCTCCGTACCATTCGACAAATCCTTTCCAGATCCGGACGTGCTTTCCTCGAACGGAGCGAGTCGATAGTTTCCAGGATCCACTCTCGGTACTTGTTGGGCTCGGACATCTTCTCTCCTTTGTGGGAGCGGACGGGGCTCGGCCCGAGAGTGCGTGTGCTTGTTTCACCGATGACGCTGTGTCAGAGCTGGGAAGCCAAAGTGCGGCGGTACCCCCCTCCCCACCTCCCTCTCTGGCTGGAGAACTGAGGACGGAAGGCTGTGGCAAGCCGTTGTTGTAAATAATCCATGCATTTGAGATCAGAATTTCTCGGTAGACTAATATTGGGCTGTACTAGTTAAGAATCACACTAGGTAATAGCGCGTTTTACCTGCTAATGGCACCTTTGTCCAACTAGTGAGAGTAGAAGTCCTACAAGAAGGCTTTTTAACACACTAATCGACGACTATGTCAGGGTAGTTAATTTTTTTTACATCCACTGGTTTATAAATGTTATTTAATTTGCCTATTTGCTCCCGAGGAAAGGGCGCAATATTGAACATTGCAAATAACAAAATGTAAATGCACCTATTTGTAGGTCCCCCAGCGCGATTGTACAGGCTGCATATCCTAAAGCAGGGGTGTCCAAACCTTTTGTTAAGTGGGCCAAAATCATCAAGTCAAAAGTGCTGGTAGGTCAATAAAACTTTTTTTTTTTTTATAAAATCACACACAAACTACATTTAGATTTTTTTTCCCCTGCAGAACAAAAAAATGAAGCATGCATTATTTCATTTGAATAAATAAAACAGTCAGATGTTTTGTATGAAAGGGTAAATCATTGTAAATCCAAAACTTAAAAAAGGGTTTTGTGTTATTAAAAGAAAGACATGCAGTTAGCAAATTCTTTTGGGCTCGATAGAAAAAGTAAACAAACGTATCCTATTCTCGGCAAGAAGAACAGGATTTGGGTCACTCTTTCTTTGAAAATGCCTACTATTTTTATTAAAGTTTAAAAAAGGAAAATAAAGTCACAATCCGCATCAATAGCCTGTGCTATAAGAAGGGGCAAATTTGTATCATTATTGCAGTCGGTGGCCCACACAAAATCACTTTGGACACCGCTGTCCAATAGGAACAAGTCAGTCAGTCATTTTCAATACCACTTCTTCCATAGTGGGTCGCAGGGGAGCTGGTGCCTATCTCCAGCAGCCTATGGGCAAGAGGCAGGGTACACCCTGGACAGGTCACCAGTCCATCACAGGGAAACACACAAACTCATTCATACACCTAAGGGCAATTTAGAGAGACCAATTAACCTAACAGGCATGTCTTTGGACTGTGGGACAAAGCCAGAGTACCCAGTGAGAACCCACACATGCACAGGGAGAACATGTAAACTCCATGCAGAAAGACCCCTGGCCAGGAATTGAACCCAGGAACTTCTTGCTGCAAGGTAACAGTGCTACCAACTGCACCACCGTGCAGCCCTAGGAACAACTTAAGCAACAAAATACCCTTCAAAGAACACAACAGTTTTCATTCAAAATGTATATTATACAATATTTAGTGCAGGCAGACCAGACAACAAAACATCATATTGCACATCCTATACAGAAAATAAACATATAGATTTATATATTTAAATAGAAATACAGTTGAACAGCTTGTATTTGATAAAAATAAATAATTGAAATAATTGTGATACCCTTCATGAGGTTTTTATTTATAGAAATTTGGCCCTCTTCAGCCTCCAAATTCATCCATCTGCCAACATATCTCCAAACATATCTCACTTTTATTCTTACTATCTGACATTAAATCATTTTAATCTTCTCCTGTTTTAGGTCAGTTATGTTTGCCAGCATAATTTCTTTTTAATAAGTAAAGAAATAATTTCTAGAAATGTTGTTAACCTTCTTAAGATTTGAAGGTTTACATAAATTTCAATAGTATTTAGTAGAAATGCCTCTAAAACTGTATGACTTGGGTCAAATGTTTTGGGTGTTCTTCCACAAGCTTCGCATATTAGTTTTCTGGAGGTTTGGACCATTCCTCCAGGCAGAGCTGTTGTAACTGAGGCAGGTTTGTAGACCAAATAGACACATTTTCAGCTCCCCCCACATGTTTTCAGTGAAACTGAGATGAGGGGCTTCTAATGATTCTCCAAAACAGTGAAACCGTTGCATGCTTTGGATCGTCCATTTGGTAAGACCCTATTTCCGGCCCAACCTTTAACTCCTTAGCTGATATCTTGAGATATTGCTTTCATATTTGTATATAGTGTTTTCCTCATGATGCCATGTGTTTTGCAAATTCTTCCAGCCTCTCCTGCAGCAAAACACCCCTACAACATGATGCTGCTATCCATATACTGTACTGTTAGAATGGTGTTCTCAGGCTTGCAATCTTACTTTTCCTGCAAATGTAAAGATTGGCATCATGGCCATATACTTTTCTCCACTAACATTCTTCTGTTGATGTTATTTCAGTTCATTCATAGTAATTAGATTCATCATTCATTCTTGTGTTTAGATTACTTTCTTGGAATCCCATGTTAGATGTTTTAGTTTGTATGTCCTTGTAGATCAGGTTCCACTCTGTATATGTTGTTTAGGTAGTTCCATTATTTACTTATTTCTGTTCACTTATGATTCTGTTACTTCCCTGAACTCCCTCTTCATCAGTGTGTTAATTAGCCTCTCTCTCTCAGTTTGTCCTACGTCCCTTGTCACCATATTCCCCCTGATTTGCCTTCCTCATTTATTGGTACATTCGCCACCCTACCACAGTATTTATACAATACGGTTTTCATTGCTCACTACTGGTTCCTACTGGTTGTCATGCCCAGACTGATTGCTACCCTGTTTCATGTTTGATGTTTTGTCTGTAAGTTTTCAGTTTACATTATTAAAGAACTTTCACTCACCAAAAGGGTCTGAACCTCCTGATCTGCATCTCCACCCCAGTTATGACAGATCATAGGAAATGTCCTTAAAAATTAAGGTATTTATCCAAGTGCCTATGAAAACTGTAATCTGGCTTTTAATGTTGCTTTTAGAGTGATGCCGTCTTCCTCTCTGAGTGGTCTTTCAGCCCATGCCGGTACAAGACTTGCTTCCCCGTGGATGATGCTCTCTTACCAGTTTCAGCCAGTATCTTCTCAAGGTCTTTCGGATGTGTTGTGGAGTTGATACTAAAACAGTTTTATCTCTGTGATACAGAACCTGTCTTCTTCTTGAACTGAATGTTGGCTAGACACATTCCCGTGGTGTTTATACTTAGCACTTAAATGTGGCGTATTTAGACATCTGGAAATTGTACTCTTTAGGGTCCCATATTCCTTACCTGATGTCTTGTCTGAACAATCTTGGTATTGCCTTAAAATGCATCCACAGGCGTGTCTCAATATAACCCAAATGTTGGGAATTCACCATCGAGAAGCCTATAAATCAACATCTGGCATTGCCTAAATTATTCAAAGGCATAGTTGGTGTATGTATACTTCAAACTTCTCCATAAGATTCTCTATGAATTCTATTTTTCATGAAATATTGTTGTATATATTGTTACTGTTACACATTCCACTAGCAGTGTGCTTTTGTTTTGCTTTTAAGTCACAAAGTAACAAATGTAGCAAAAATAATAAGTGGGAAAATGTCTAACTACTGCTGCTGCAAAGTAGTAGACAACAATTAGGGGAGATGTCAAAGGCATATAATATTTACACTAACGGCTTGCCATAGACGGCTGGTAAGCCAGCGTTCGTTGGCCACATTGTGCGCTTAAGGTGGACTGAAGATGGCGCCTCCGTCCCACAAAACAGATGCAAACAGCTTTTAAGGCGGAACTATCTCGCCTTGTGTCTGTACTCTCTTTGTTGGCGATATACAGCGAGCCGATCCATCACAGCACAAAGAAACACAGAAGCTTTGTGAATTTTAGAGACCATGAGAGGTTTTGATGAATCCGACCGAGCATTTATAGAAATGCAGAGGCGGCTTCATACCGCAGGCGGTGGTGATGATGAATGACTGACCCCAAAAAGTCCAAAACGTGCCTGCTGGTCCATTTGCCCCTTCAGTATTTCGTAAGAGTAAAGAAACCATTCTGTACTCATGTATTTAAGCATTTTCATGAGGACTTATGGATGTAGACTTTAAGAAACAGAGTCGGCCTAAGGTTGTATGAGGCCCGAAGAAGAACTTAATTTGGGGGTCGGGCTTTTTTTTAACTTAGTTAATATTTAAATTTTCTAAACAGGGTTTCCAAGCGCAGAATATATGCTTAACAGGATTAAAATGAAAAAGAACGAACTGATACAGAATAGTCTCCACAGACTATCAAACTACAAAGAAAATCATACAGGAAGTGGGTGTGGGAAGTACATTGGTACAAAATAGTTTGTTTACATTACATGGAGTTTGGAAAGGCAACTTGTAGGGATGAAATGGGGTTGGCAAAAGGGGCAGACCGACTCAGAAACAGTAGAGATATGACCTCTTATTGGTAGATAACATTCATTGGAGACTTAAAACCACATTTCCTCACAGATTGCTTTAAATCATTGGTTGTTAATAATTGGTTGTCATCTGCAAAAATACTTGGATGATTCTGCAGTTGTGGGGTGGATCAGAGATGGACAAGAAGCTGAGTACAGGAAGGTGGTGGACCGCTTTGTGGCATGGTGTGGAAACAATCATCTCATTTTGAACGTGACTAAAACAAAGGAGATGATTGTAGATTTTAAGAGAAACAGGAATAAGTCAAAAACTATTTCTATCATGGGAGAAGTGGAGGTGGTGGAGGAGTATAAATACCTCGGTGTTCACCTGGACAACAGACTAGAGTGGAGATGCAACTGTGAAGCCATCTACAAGAAGGGACAGAGCAGACTGTACTTCTTGAGGAAGTTTAGGTCCTTCAGTGTTTGCAGCAAGATGCTGCATATCTTCTATAAGTCTGTTGTGGAGAGTGTGATCTCTTCTACCATCATCTGCTGGGGAAGCAGCATCAGAACCAGGGACTTTAAAAAGCTCAACAAGCTGATAAAGAAGGCTGGCTCTGTTCTGGGGACTCCTCTGGAACCTCTGGAGATCATTGTGGAAAGACAGATCCTTCATAAAATGAAGAACATTATGGAGAACCCTGAGCATCCTCTTCATGAGACTCTTCTACAACAACAGAGTGTCTTCAGTCAGAGGCTTCTTCAGATCTGCTGTTAAGACGGAGCGCTACAGGAGATCCTTCCTGCCCACAGCCATCAGCATCTATAACGACTCTTTGAAGAAACCTTCATAATATGAACTACAACAACATTTATTTTCCCTTTGGGATTAATAAAGTATTTTTGAATTGAATTGCATTAAAGCAACTACAAATGTCCTTCTGGTGGTTCCCAACTGACACATGGTTCCTACACATTTTTTCATATAAATATCAAGTTCTTCAAGTCCAGACTTAACTTTCTGGGTCTCCATTCTTGTTTTTATTGTAAAATATAAAATACTACAGTTCACTATGAATTTATAGCAGATATTACTGCAGCAAAAAGGCTTAATATATGAAATCTGCAAAAAACAGAAACCATAAGGAAGGTGGAAACTAAGGAGAAAGTGCACGAAGGAGTGAGGAGAGAAGGAAGATTACAGAAGGAAGGCCAGGGAAGTATAGATAGGGAGGAGACAAGAAAGTGAAAAAGGAAGGAAACAAAGAATAGAAGGGTCAAGAAGAAACTGAGGCAGTACACAGGAAAGGAAAGAAGAAAGGAAGGAAGCAAAGAAGGGAGGTAGCACAATTATGGAAGGACAGATGGAAGGAACAAAAGACACAAGGTGAGATACAACTAAGGGCACAGAGTGTATCCTACATACCACAAGGAACAAAGGAAGTAACGAGGAAAGGACATCAGGGAGGGTGGAAAGATGGTCCTGAGGAAGGAAACAAGAATGGCAGGAAAGAAAGACGGTCATGGGGAAGGGAAGAAGGACATGATGAAGTTGATCAGGAATGAATGAAAGAATTACACAAAGAACGACCAATGGAAGGACACAATTTTAAGACAATGACATAGGGCATAAAATGCTAATTTAATTCCATACTTACAGGTCCTTCTTAAAATATTAGCATATTGTGATAAAGTTAATTATTTTCTATAATGTCATGATGAAAATTTAACATTCATATATTTTAGATTCATTGCACACTAACTGAAATATTTCAGGTCTTTTATTGTCTTAATACGGATGATTTTGGCATACAGCTCATGAAAACCCAAAATTCCTATCTCACAAAATTAGCATATCATTAAAAGGGTCTCTAAACGAGCTATGAACCTAATCATCTGAATCAACGAGTTAACTCTAAAAACCTGCAAAAGATTCCTGAGGCCTTTAAAACTCCCAGCCTTGTTCATCACTCAAAATCCCAATCATGGGTAAGACTGCCGACCTGACTGCTGTCCAGAAGGCCACTATTGACACCCTCAAGCAAGAGGGTAAGACACAGAAAGACATTTCTGAACGAATAGGCTGTTCCCAGAGTGCTGTATCAAGGCACCTCAGTGGGAAGTTTGTGGGAAGGAAAAAGTGTGGCAGAAAAACGCTGCACAACGAGAAGAGGTGACCGGACCCTGAGGAAGATTGTGGAGAAGGGCCGATTCCAGACCTTGGAGGACCTGCGGAAGCAATGGACTGAGTCTGGAGTAGAAACATCCAGAGCCACTGTGCACAGGCGTGTGCAGGAAATGGGCTACAGGTGCCGCATTCCCCAGACCTGGGCTACAGAGAAGCAGCACTGGACTGTTGCTCAGTGGTCCAAAGTACTTTTTTCGGATGAAAACAAATTCTGCATGTCATTCAGAAATCAAGGTGCCAGAGTCTGGAGGAAGACTGGGGAGAAGGAAATGCCAAAATGCCAGAAGTCCAGTGTCAAGTACCCACAGTCAGTGATGGTCTGGGGTGCTGTGTCAGCTGCTGGTGTTGGTCCACTGTGTTTTATCAAGGGCAGGGTCAATGCAGCTAGCTATCAGGAGATTTTGGAGCACTTCATGCTTCCATCTGCTGAAAAGCTTTATGGAGATGAAGATTTAATTTTTCAGCACGACCTGGCACCTGCTCACAGTGCCAAAACCACTGGTAAATGATTTACTGACCATGGTATCACTGTGCTCAATTGGCCTGCCAACTCTCCTGACCTGAACCCCATAGAGAATCTGTGGGATATTGTGAAGAGAACGTTGAGAGACTTCAAGACCCAACACTCTGGATGAGCTAAAGGCCGCTATCGAAGCATCCTGGGCCTCCATAAGACCTCAGCAGTGCCACAGGCTGATTGCCTCCATGCCACGCCACATTGAAGCAGTCATTTCTACCAAAGGATTCCCGACCAAGTATTGAGTGCATAACTGTACATGATTATTTGAAGGTTGATGTTTTTTGTATTAAAAACATTTTCTTTTATTGGTCGGATGAAATATGCTAATTTTGTGAGATAGGAATTTTGAGTTTTCATGAGCTGTATGCTAAAATAATCCGTATTAAGACAATAAAAGACATGAAATATTTCAGTAAGTGTGCAATGAATCTAAAATATATGAATGTTAAATTTTCATCATGACATTATGGAAAATAATGAACTTTATCACAATATGCTAATATTTGGAGAAGGACCTGTATTTTTCTACACTTATCCCGGCTTGGAAAATACTGAAATCAAATTCCAGACTTTTCCATACTGCATAGGAACCCCTGGACTTGTAGTTGAAATTTCCTGCAGCCGATGGATCTGCTTCGTACCCCTGAAAAGCTGACGGGAATTGACCAAGTCCACGGAATGGCAAGGGAGCGTTCTCCCCCATAGCATCTGTGCCAGAGGATGTTTACCTACAACACACACACCCCCACACACACACACCATTCAGTAAAGACACGCATGTTCAAGGGAGATTTTACAAGTAAAACTTTATTGGAATGATACTCATGTTGCAAAATATTACACATGGTGTTTTATGTCACTGTTCCCGTGACTTTAGACGCTTCCCTTTGCGAGAGTGTGGTGTGTGTGTGGCTCGGGATGGGTATGGTTACACTGGCTGGGGAGGAGGGAGCTCTCATTTCCCTAAAAAGTGTGACAGTAGGCTCTTATGTACCAGCATTGTGCCTGCACTGAGAAGAAGTAGTGTCTCTGCAAGTGTCTCAAGGATGGTGCATACTGAACCTGACATGAAGGAAATGTTGGGGATGTGAAGTCCCAACCACAGATGTAAACAATATCATGATGATGGTAATAGTCTTTAAGTTAGGCCATTATAGTCAATGAGCAAGCTGATGACTACCAGAAGCCTGCCATCTATCTGCTAACACATCTTGAGATTATTTAAGAAAAATGGTGACAACAGAACGTCGCAGAGCACTGAAGATAACAAGGCAAGAGAGACATTTAACTTAAACTAGAAGCTTTGCATCATTTTCAGACTCTTTCTTTAAGGGGTTGCAAATCACAAGGCAAAATAATGTTCCAGTGTGCCAATATTATTTTATTCTGCAATTAGGTCTTCTGGGTTTACTCTAATTTAAATGAAACTTTCATTCTGTTTCTGATAATACTATTGTAATAATAACAATAATAAATAACCTAATGAACACACTTTTATTTTTACCTTAGAGTTTTACAATCAAGCCAACATCTTAAACTGCACCAAAGTTAACACATACATGTTAAATGGTGTACAAGATGGTGGACTGAGTGGTTTTAGATCATGAGTTACACAAAGCATTAATATTAAGGGTATAGACAGATTTATTGCCTCCCCCGGTAAATAAGTTTGAAAAATGAATTAAAATAAATGAATATTTTAACACAGCAGAGTAATCTCCAACGGAAAAATATCCAAACTTTGATTTGAGTGCCTTTATTCAATGGGGAAAGAATCCAATGTTAAGATATAATTGATTTTTTTCATATCACCTGTGTCATGAAAGCCCTAACAATCCATTTAAAGTAAATGTAATGGAAAGCATTTTACTCTATATATTACTTGTCAAGCAGCCACTGACCACTAGGTGGAACAAGGACCTAAGTTTATATTGCCACCATGCATTGTGAGCACGACTTTAAGAGAAGCAAAAATAAATCACCATAACTCAAGGTTAAAGAACTACAGCAATAAGAGACATCTTGGGGACATGAGTCTCCATCACAGTCATTAGATGTCAACTACAAGACATCCTGCCTATACGGGAGGCATGCCAGGAAGAAGCCTTTTCCATCCCTCCGTCATTAACAGGCACATGTACAGTTTGCTAAACTCTATGCAGATCTTAAATGGAAGTACGGGGTTTGGTCGGATGAAACTAAGATTAAGCTTTTTGGCCACACACACTGTAGGTGGGTTTGATGTGAAACAAAGGACAAACACGTGGAGGATCTATAATGCTGTGGGCCTGTTGTTAGAGAGCATGGAAGGAAGAACAGCCAATGGCCCGTAACTGTGAATGCGTTGTGCTGTACTTTTGGGTTGCCTGAAGTATTAACACAAAGGGTCTGAATAACTGTGCCACTGATCACTTCTGAAACAATTATTTCTTAACATGGGATTTTATTCCTCACTCAGTAAATTTACTTAAATTAAAGGTTGGATTTAAAAAAGTGTTTGAGATTTTGATGCTACAATAAAATATTTATTTGTTTTCCTTTTTTTTTTTTTAACACATCTTTACCAAAGGAGGCAACATTTTCCCGACATGTAGAGTATGTCAGCCTTTGCGGCAAGGCTCCTGCAAGTTATTTATTTTAGATATACTGATGGAGCAAATCAGACCTTCGCGTTTTCAGCAAGATACTTTGCTTCTTGATAACATTTATCTGTGTTCAAGTCATATCACCACAGTTTAAATCTGGGTCTGTATATAGACTGAGGGAATGGTCCCTCCCAGGAGACACATGTGGCCGAGGACACCGTGACAAACAAATGCTTTATGTGAACCTGAATAGTCCACCTGGGTAATTCCTTCATGTTAGGTTATTTCAAACATCACTCCAAATTACAAATGATGCACACAGACTATTAAGCACTGCAAATGTGTATTTCGAACAAAAGGTCTATCATGGTTTTTTACTTCTGAAATCTTTCACAAATTTTGAGATTCATGACAAAAACATATGATGAGACGGGTTCCTTGTGCCTGTCTGAACTAAACTATTTCACATCCCCAACAAGGTGATAGGTCACATTATAGCCTAATGTAATTTAATGCCTGAAACCAATAATTCAATCCTTTCTGGATATTGTTTCAATGCTCTGCTTTCAAACTGAGTCAAGCAAGGAGTAACCCCCCCCCGAGGTGGCCTTTGCCATAAACTTCCAACTCAACAGGTTGTTTACTGTGCACAAAAAAAGACATTTTAACCAGCTATAGCAAGAAAAACAATTATTAAACATTTTTCTCCTCAGTAAATACATTTCAAATGGTCCTACTGACAAAATTTACATTAGATGTTTGTAACAACCCAAGTAATTCCCACTCACAGAAAGATCAACACAAATTAGTCCAGAAATGAAGTAATGTGTAAAAAAGTGTAATGAAAAAGGGAGAAATGCAAAACAGGATGATGCAAAAAGGGATAGAGTCAACAAAATAACTGAAATCTGTGAGTAAACAGAAAGCAATCCTTCCTTATATCACTTCACTTATCAGTAATTAATGACAGATGATTTAGGTGATGAAGTTTATCTTAATAATGGCAAAAAGCAAAAAAGCTATTTCAAGGGGTGCAGCATGTGGTAATGGTAGAGCAAGCAATCCATATACAGAAGCCTCAGTCCTTGATGCAGCCGTCCTGGGTTCTAGTTCGAACCCCGGAGACGTATGCTGCATGTCTTCCCCCTTTCTCCATCCTATTTCCTGTCTGCCGACTTTGAGAAAATAACAAAACTAAAGGCCACTAGTGCTGCAAAAAAAGCAATTTTGGGAGCTTTGCAACCTTATTATTGCAAATCACTGTTTGCATGGGTAGACAGATTTCTAAATGTTCCACTGAGCACCATTGAGGCTATAATCCAGAGGTGGAAAGAACACAATTTCATTATAAATCAGCCATGACCAGATTTCTGACAGGGGAGTCAAAAGAATAATCAGATAATTTGTCCAAAAGCAAAAGACCACTCAGAGAGAGCTTCAATGATATCTGAAATTAGCAGATCCAGTTTTTTTATGCTAATAATAAGTAATAAACTTAACCACATTGGCCCCACTGCACACTCACTACGCATGATTCCACTGCTGAAGGAAAAGCATGGTGAAACTTTCCAAAATTTTGCTGCAGAACATTTGGACAAGCCTGTAAAATACAGGGAAAATATAGAGTCTTTAGATGAGACCAAAATGTATCCCTTCAGATGATGCTTTGGAAAAGGAAAGGCACTACCTATAAACCACAAATCACCATACCGACAGTGTAGTTTGGAGGAGGAAACAACATGGTTTGGGGCTGTCTATCAATATAGTGCTGGCAGTCTCCATATTATTGAAGAACAAATAAATGGAGAAATGTACCAAGACGTTCTTCATAATGTCCCTGTTACAATATTGCATATCGGCTTTTTGTTTTAAAGGCATTGGAGGACATAATGCCATTGGAAAAAACAAACAAAAAAAACGCCCCTTATCGCCTACTTATACATTTAACACTGTAGCATACACAATATAATCATCAGATAAGTTTTAGCCAGGAGTGCAACTGTTCTCACCAGTTTGGCGTACTGTGCATGTCCAGCGCTGCTACAAGATCCACCGAGGTGTCACTGTGGGCGTCTGATTAATTTAGCTAATACTTATTTGACCAGTCAGTCCACGGGCTGCACGGGCACGGTGGCGCAGTTGGTAGCACTGTTGCCTTGCAGCAAGAAGGTCCTGGGTTTGATTCCTGGCCTGGGGTCTTTCTGCATGGAGTTTGCATGTTCTCCCCGTGCATGCAGGTACTCTGGCTTCCTCCCACAGTCCAAAGACATGACTGTTAGGTTAATTGGTAACTCTAAATTGCCCTTAGGTGTATGAATGAGTGTGTGCATGGTTGTTTGTGTGTTGCCCTGCGATGGACTGGAGACCTGTCCAGGGTGTACCCTGCCTCTCGCCCATAGACTGCTGGAGATAGGCACCAGCTCCCCCGCGACCCACTATGGAATAAGCAGTAGAAAATGACTGACTGACTGACTTATTTGACCAATTAGGGGCACTGACATTTAATTCTAGAGGGTCTGTTGATCCTTCTCATGAAAAAATAAAACAAGAGTATGATGTTATGACAAAGTAATATCCCTGGTCACGACGCTGTAGAACACAGTGAAATCCAACCCTTTGCTCTCCAGTATAGACAGACTAAGCTAAACACAACCTGACAACTTAAAAATCCACAATGTATCCTCAATTTCCTCAAGTTCAGTCTCATTTAACAGGTGGTTTTTAAAATGCCAGCATACAAGACAAGACATGAAACAGTATGACAGCAGCTTAAGCATCTGAAAATTAAATGAGTGGATGTTTCAGCAAGACACTGAACCCAAAAACATAGTAATGGAAACGCTGATCTGGTGTTACAGAAAGAAACCAGAAGAGAGAAGAAAAGCTACTAGAATGGCCCAGTCAGTCATCCAACTTGAATTTAATTGCAAAACTATGGAAATACCTGGTGATCAGAGTCCAGAGAAGAGGCCCGCGAGAAGGTCTGTAGACAGTTTGTATCAAGAAATTGGTCAAAATGACACTTAAAAAATGTGGCTAGTTTCTACAGAGATTTGACGTCTTAAAGCTGTCATTGCTAACTAAAGCTATTCTTGTATTTAATAAATTTCAAATTTATAACATCTAACCTGATTTATACACTAAATTGTTTTGATTTCTTTGTATGTGTGGATAATTTGGGTTGTTACCAGCATCTTGTGAGAATATTATGTCAATACCCTCATTGGAAACAAATGTATTGAGTAAACGTGTTCAATACTAGTTTCCCCTGCTGTATATTCACTTCCTGGTAAACTTGTTAAACAGAGTACAAATCATTTTAGATCAAGAATACATATGCAAATAAAAAGAAACTTAGCAAAAATAGTGCATGTTCTAAACACAAAAATGATGAGCTGCGTGGTCCTCCTTTGGGAAATGAAAAAACAGTGATAGTCAAAGTAAAGCATACGATCCCAACCGCCATCCGTACAGATTGAAGCGCTGATGACCTTCTGCCAGAAGCAGTCTGAGGTCTTCAGCCTCACATGGTCTCTAAAAGTCAAACTCAGGGGCCCAAGCGGTTGTTTCAATAAGCAGAATAATCCTGTGTGGTAAATGAGCTCTGAGCTGAAACATGAAATGCTTTTATCAAAACTGACCAAATCGTCTGGAAGGGATAAGTGTGGAAGACGCCAACTAAAACTCTAAAAAGTCCCTTTTTTGTTGCTTTTAAAATGTTTTTAAACAAGAACTTCAAATTCCCAAATCTATACTGCAAGATTTACCTGCTGATCCTTAGGCTTCACGGAGATAAATGTCTGTTAAGTGATATGTTCAAACCTGAGTTTCCGTTATGCGGTTGGTGTTTTTCTCACAACACCATTAAAACTGAGAGAAATCCATTCTTTTTATTCATATTTCATTGTGTGTTAGCGGGATATGATTTCACTGGAGCCACCAAGTACCAACTAACATTTAAAAATGGAGTACTGCAGATATGTACAAAGTCTGTATATATTAACAATAATAAGAGCCATAGATGGACTTATACGATAGACGTACCTGACTTTTTGTTACATCTTTCTTTTGGCCCCTCGTGCCTTTGAAGTATTTTATCTATGACAAGGTCAGGAGAAATCAAGATAAAGTATAACATAGGGGCACTTATCTTAACGTGTGGTGTTTTATTCTCAATTCAGCTTGTTATCAGTTTAAGCTGATGGTATCTTAAGTGCGCACTCAAGTAATGACCAGCGGACTGATTGGATGATGTTTCTTTGCTGTGGCACAGAAATAAACAGAACAGAAATGAATGCAGAGCAGGGAAGATCTCGGATGAAAATGAACAGAGGCAACTCTAAGTTAGTGGCGTTCCCGACACCCATGAAACACAGCGTCATTATAAAGGGATTCATAAATAAGACGACAATAAATAAAATACAACAGAAACACAACAGAAAAGGCAACACTGCTGGTTATCAGTCTCCTCTCTCTTTTTCACACCTCTATTGGATTTTTCTCTTTTTTGTAGCTGGTGCTTATATTTGGACAGGAGACAGTACACTTTTCTTGTGTCTCCCTTGTGAACCAGCCTACCTTAGACTTTCCCTATTTCCTTCTTTCTTCCTCTCTAACTCTAGAATTCAGCAAACTCCTTGGCACATTTCTCAGTGAAGGAGACGCGGATCTCCTCCTCTTCATAGTCGTCAAAGTTGCTGGTATCGCCTGGTCCTTTGAACTTTGGAACAAAGGGAGCTTCCACCTGGAAAAACCCAAATCATGAAAGGCCCCGAATCACAGTCAGATCCTATGCAAGCAGAGTCACAAACGTATACAATATATAAACAGCGGCACACCTTTTTCTGGTAGATGGCAATCCAGTCAGTTGTGGCAAACCACTTATGCCCTTTGATGTCATTGACTCCATTTTTGAGGTTCCCAAAGCGTTTCGTGAGATCCACCTGAGAGTAAGAGCAGCACGTTTTCATCATTCTGACATCTTGAAAAAAGAAAAATAACACCTTACTGTAAATTCAGACTTTTGCCTGCACCTGTAAAAGGTTCCTCAGCAGGTCCTTCAGATCTGAGCTGAAGTGAGATGGGAAACGCACCTGAGGACAAGGAAGAAGAAGAAGCAGCTATGGGACCACGCCACTGCAGTGCCAATGAGAATCTCTCACACCATCATGGAGATCAATTGATCAATTGGCAATACTAAATATGCACACCATAAATCACACATCGACCAGCTGCTTTGACGCAAAACAATTCTGACAAATTAAAATCTTAAAATGAGAAATGTTAGAAACAAAAGAAAGAATAAATCTTTTACTGACAATTTAATTTTAATTTTATAGTAAACTGGAGAAAAAACATCCCAGTGACTGTAACTCAGAGGCAGACTTGGATTAACCTTTTCTTTGAACTTCGTGAAATACAGCGGCGGTTTGCATAGAAAGATTGACCCACATCCTGCTCTTGTTACAGACAACAGACTAAAAACTATTTTTAGGCGTAGAAAAAACAAATGGCCCAACAACTTTAGGAAAACTGTTTGCCTTTGTTTTTCAACCCTCAAAGCAGATGAGCTTCAGTCTGGCATATTTATTTGTAATATGCTTTATCCCTGTTTTAAACAAACAAATCTGAATCTGAATTTTAATTAGGTACATTTCAGACACACAATGATTTACAGATCCCTTTTCTATAAAAAATATGACCACTTTGTACGTTTGTGTTCTTTTTTTTCCATTATATTCAACCAGGCACGACACATTATGGACAATTAAAAAAAAAAAAAAACTGTATAAGCACTACACTCAATAAACATGCTAGAAAGGACAGTAGAATTTTAATTGGTATTACAGCAATTAAACTCTTTTTATAATTGCCGACCAGATTTTTTCCTCTTTCCACTGGAATTTTGATATTTAATCTTTGATGATGAGCTCCAAGTCTTTGGAAGGTTGGAAGGCCTCGTCTTCATCACCCTAATCTCTCTACAGATTTAATACAGGATTCACGGGAGTCTAGGTAGACCACACCAAAATGTTAATATCACTTCCTGTCTGCAAAAAAACTTTTTGGGAAAAGAAAAAATACTTTAAACCTAAATCATTCAGGGCAGTGAACTATTTCTTACCGCCACGATAAAGTCAGATATGGGTTGCTGTGTGAAGTAGCCTTTATGAGTTGTAGCATCTCGGCCATTGAACGTTTATATCAAGTATAGGCTCTGAAGAGGCACTGAAAGTGTCTCAACAGGCCAGAAATATTATTGGAATGCAGAACTTGCATGGATTGCCCTTAAAATATACCATCCTATGAAATATTGTGTCCAAGCAGTTCTTTAGAATTGTGATATTGCTCACATTGACACTGCAAAAATTATTGCAATTATATATATTAGCGTGTGGCGCTAAAAGGCTTTGAAAGTAAGTGTTTGGAAAACTTAACGAACGACATACATGAACTTCTGATTTGCATGACTTGTTTAAATAGGATCAATAAATTATGTACCATAAAACATCTGGATTTTTTGCTTGCCCATATGTGAAACATTTACACACTGAAGTCCCCATGAATAAAAGGGTTTTTAATAAGAAGAAAAGTATGGGCAATAAGTTTTTTTGTCAAAAGCACAAGACTAAAAAGAAAAAATAGACAGGCAAAGTCCCTCTTCAGTCAAATACACCTTACATTTTAATTGTCAGAGCAAAACGACAATAAGACAGTTAAACTCACCTTCCCTGATACAATCTTTTCATAAATTTGAATTGGCTGATCGGCAAAGAAAGGAGGATACCCCGCTGCCATCTCATAGACCAGAACACCCAGCGCCCACCAGTCCACCGCCTTGTTGTATCCCTGCCAGCATAAACAGGTCGAAATATTTCAATGTTATAAAAAAAATTGCATGAGATTAAATGGAAATGATTTTCTTATTATAGGTGCTCTTTTCCATTTTATTTAGTTCTTGTTAGAAACATTTCTAACAACACTATGTGTTTTAATGCGTTTTCAGGTTGCCTCACCAGATTTTGAGTAATAAACAAACAAACAAAGAAAGAAAAAAGGTCAGGTAACCTTGCTGAGAATAATCTCTGGAGCCAGATATTCCGGGGTGCCACACAGTGTCCAGGTCCGGCCCTTTACTCGTTTGGCAAAGCCAAAATCTGTAACCTGAGAGATAAAGAGAAAAATTAGAGCTGACAGATGTTTATGGAAGAGAACTAACAGAAATAAAATGGACACAGACAGATGGAAGAGAAAACACCTTGGAGCAGCAAGGACATTTGTTTTTTTTTTTTTGCTGTTATTTCACATTTAACCACAAGGGGGAAACACAACCTCTATTAATACTATTCAAGACTTCCAGTTTTACTGCAAGAATATCATTAAAAATTCCAACCTTTTCCAGAAACTATTTTCTAGATTTGCTAGACATTTTTGAAACTATGAACATGTGGATACAAAACATTCTTCTGGTCTTGGTTTTATTATCTGATTTGTTAGTAAACAACTTGGTGTTGGAGCTGCCTCTGATTGGGCAAAGTGATAATGGGAAATTTTACTTTTTGGGGATGGGGTATTTTAACAAATGTAGAACAGCTATAGCTATAATACAGAAAAATCTGGAATGGATGATCTTAGTTCATTTAAATCTCAGTATGCAATTACAAACATGTAAAAATGATTATGATTGTGTCTTGTTTAAAGACACTTGTTTAAAAAATGAATAAAGTCAAATTAAAGGCAGATTTTGCCACATTTTGCAGGGTGAGATTGGGGAAAATATTGAAATAATAGTTAAATATATTTTGATGCTTTTTCACATCTTTTCCAGCAGTGCCAATAAATGTGTGTTGTCTGTCTCTGAGAGTCAAATTGTTCAGACCAGAAGAAAAGACATTTCTCAGACAAGAAAGTCACAGAAGAAGATGAAACGTTGAAATTGTACTGAAATACAACACGATTTTATGTGTAAATTTAGAAAAAAAATTCATAACATGGTCTAATTACTTTTATTTAAAATGGAAACACAATAAAGAAATAGCCCTCAAGAGCTTAATGCAGGGAATATACCTTTATCATGTTCTGCTGTTTATGCACCAAAACTGGAAGTCTAATGAGGCAATATCCGCTGGTTAACTAGACGGCTGCCCATTCATTCTGGTAGGTTAATTGTGATGGTTACTTTCCCCACCTTTGACGCCTTACTCTTATTAAACATGTGAATCCCCCACCATCCAGATCCAACAATTGTTTCAGGAGGTCAAGTTCGGTCCGCAGTGAGTTAAAGGTGTAGGACCCCTGACTTACAGTGATGAGCGGAGCTACTTTAGGTCCCATGCCAATGACTGTGTTTCTTCCTTACTGGAAACATTTGGAAATAGCCAAATTTGTCTTTTTTGTAAGCGAGTAATAAGTAAGTGTAAGTGTAAGATCCTTATTTCAGCCAGCTGACCGGCACTCCACAGCAACATGAAGGGGAGAGGCAGGTTGGTGCTACTCTATGCTTTATTTAGATGGAAAAAAAGGTCACTGGAGCACTTTTTCTGGCATTAAAAGGACTTTTAGCTGAGTTCATCAGGATTTATTTGCGGATTTGAAACCAAAGCTTTTAAATCTTTGGTCTAGAGCATAAAACTTGTATATATTTAACCAGACAATGCCTAGCAGCCTGACATAATGAGTGCAAGTTGATCAGTCAAGTACCTGCAGAGAAACTGTTAGGTCCAATGCTCAACCTGTGAATTACCGTTGGTTTGGTAAGAATCAAGATGTGAAACAAACTAAAAAAGGCTGTATTACATACCTGTATGTAGCCCTGTTGGTCTATAAGCAGGTTTTCAGGTTTCAAGTCTCTGTAGATCAGGTCCAAAGCATGCAGGTACTCAAAGGTCAACACGATCTGAGCAGCGTAGAACCGAGCATGCGGCTCACTGTTCGCACAGAAACACAGGAGGAACAGACGGCGAGTGGTTTGGTGAAATTTTAGTGAAGTAAGGTACCAAAACCTCCATATGACCATAATCAGATGCTACAGAATGTTTCCTGCTGCACACATAAATGCTTGAAGACACTGACCTGAATCTGCCAATCCTTCGTAGGTGGGAGAACATCTCTCCACCCGGAACATATTCCATAACCATGTAAAGGTTGGTGTTGTCCTGGATAAAAAAGGATGGAGATTAGGAACACACAGATATAAAAACAATAAACTGGACTCAATTAAATGTAACATAAAGACATGGCAATCTAAGCATAAAGCTTGTTGCATTCTGACATTGATGCTATCTAGTTAATGTGTGTTCCCTGGCTGCTTCTAAGCTCTGTTGAAATAAACCTTAAATGACCCAGCTGTAACACATACAGACACAAGATAGTATCACAAAAACTAAAAACCTCCTACCAGCTTCAAAGCTGAACTCTAGAGCCAGTTTGTGTCTTTGGGGTTGCAGTATAATAGCTCAACACAGTAAAATACAGAATAAAATACAGTTGTATCTAATGTTATACTGACTTTTCACTAATAGAGCTCTCAGAATGACTTATACAGCATTGATTTGTGCTCAATGGTGCCACTTCCATCAGTGTGCAGGACAGCACACATGGGCCGTAATAGGTTTATTTTAAAGGCCTCAAGGATCGTGAATGCCTGGCCAACCAGGTGTATCTAAACAGCTTAACCCGACATAATTGGAGTACGGCCCTCATCTGGGTTAGTCTGCGCAGGCACAGAGTTCTGCTGACACCTGTTCATGTGGTGGTCAAAGCCAACTTGATCGACTGTATTCTGCTGAAGCAGGTTTTACAGTCATGAAAGAAGCGACGATATGACAGAGATCAGAAAATCAACAAGAAAAGCACAGAAGAAACTGTTAAAATGGTGGCAGGGTTCCTTACAAATTCCCATTTCAACATTGCATTCTTTTCCAGATTGAAATTTCTAGATTTTTCTAACATTTTTAACAACATTCAGGATATGCAAGTAAAACATCTGGCCTGTTTGGTGTTTATTATTTCCACAATTTCTTATTTCTTGAAACAACACTAAAGTCTGCGTACAATTCAGGGATATGGGTAAAGGGCTGTTTGTCTCTTTTTGGATTGGTTTATTCAAATTAAATATAGACTCTTGACTGTCAAGTCAGAGTGTAAGAGATCACAGCTTGTGATTGGTCATACATGTATTCTGTTTGTAGAACAAGGAGTTTGATTGCTTTGTTTGACATCTAAATTAGACCAAGTTTAAGAACCACAGGTTCTGAAAGGACTCCTAGAGGCTGGAAAAGTAGGGAATCCATGGGCATTTTGAATTTTTAAATGTTTATCCTTTTCTGGTTAATGAGATGGAAAAAAAAGTCAAATTTTGTTTATGTAAATCAGAAATAAAGGAAGTTATATGAATATAAAAAAAAAGTACTTTATTTTGAATAAATCTTGATTTTTATCTTTGATAAATAAATTCTGAAAAACATTTTTCCATAAACAGTTTTTTTCCATACTTACCCAGACTTGGAAATGGATAAAAATAAATTCCAGATATGAGTGTCCAAACCTTTAAAGACTGTCCTGTGATAGATGGGGTCATTTTGTGTTAAAAGTAAGGATAGGTCCCTTTATGTGCATGGTGCCTTGCAACCTTGACAGAGATCTCTAATGATTTGTAAATCTATAAATACACTCATAGTGCTCTGTAAGGAAATGTAATCACGTGTCACCAGAGGTAAATGGCTTGTACTTGTAAAGCACTTTATCAAGTCTGAGGACTCCAACGTGCTTTACACCACAATCCGTCATCCACCCATTCACACACTGACAGTGGTAAGCTACATCGTAGCTACAGCTGCCCTGGGGCAGACTGACAGAAGTGAGGCAGCCATACAATGAGCGCCACCGAGCCCTCTGACCAACCATCAGCAGGCAAGGCGTGTGAAGAGTCTTGCCCAAGGACACAACAACTGAGACGGATGGACCAGGGGTTTGAACCGGCAACCCACCGAACGAACCCCTACTACCACTGTCGCCCCACCAATAAATAATATTCACTAGTGGGAGGTCACTCAGTGTTGTTCTGATCTGGCCCAAATGGGGATCAGAACCACAACCAATTGATTGAAATAGGGTGAAAGATAAAGTCTGACCAACTAAAATACGGTTTTCTTGCAAGTACGTATAAGCAACAATAAAAGGCAGTATATAATTGCTGACCAGTGTTTAGCATGTTTCCACTGGTGTTTTTGATGATTTATCTTTGGTGATGAGCTCCAGGTGTTTCTGGTTTGGAAGACCTCCCCGTGCCATCACCCTTAGTTTTTAGCTCGGGACACAGATCCTCTATCCGATTCAAACTGGGACTCTGGCTGGGCCCATCCTAAATGTTAAAATTACTTTAGGTCTAAAGAAACATGTGGGCACATTTCAAAGATTGCTTTTAATCTAAATCTGACAGGGTTAGGAATAATTAGCGACCTAACTTTAACAGTGTTTTTTCTACATAGTCATCCTTTGTTTTTTTTCCACAAGACCAACAAGGGGAGTCAGCTGCCAAAAAGCTCAAACAATTTCTAGGAACCGGATCCAGTAAATATGGATGACTGGATTCATTTTGGAAGAAATCTTAAGATAAGGACTAGTAATTTCTAGGAAGTACACACAAAGACTGATGTTTAGTAATGCTAACAATGCTATTAGCAGAGGATGATGAGGACATTTCCAAATTAAAACCTCAAAACATTTAGTCTTTATTTCAAATCAGTAAAACTCTATTTAACTGTGATTGTGACTCCCAAACGTGGTGAGATCATCCGTTTCTTTTATTAATATTAATAATCATTGTGGAAAGGCTTTTATTATTTTTTTTAAAAGAATTTTGTCGGCACTAGAGGCCTTTATTTTTGACAGTAGACAGACAGGAAGGAGGGGCCAAGAGAGGGAGAGACATTTGGCAAAGGTCGAGGACTATAGTCTCTATATGTGGTCACGCGCTAAACCCCTACACCACCAGCGCCGTGCCAAGGCTTTTATTTTTAACTCTGTTTAATTATAGCTCTTTAAGAAAAATGGGAATCGGATAAACATGGCAGGTCAGAACTTTATAAAAGCAATGATGCAAAATTGGCCAGAAATATGTGATTGGTCCCTTCTACCATTCATGTGATTAAACAGAAACTGTACTATAGTAGTTGTCACTCTTATAAAATCTTATCTTACAAAGAAAAGATGAATAAAAAGTTATCAGGTGAGCAGCAATAGAAGCCTGGATCTGGGCAGGTCAGCAGCTGGATCATTAGGACTCTCCATGCTCATACACCGTGCCTCCACAAGCATTCACACTTATCAAAACGATCGCGTGCCACACATTCGTTTCATAATGCAGCGACTAACAAATTCACACCTGATGATGCCTCTGCATTCAAAGAGGCGACTGACAGGACATAAACTGGGAGGACAGGTCAGCTCTGTGCAGAAACATCACAGGTTTTCACAACAAGAACTATCACAGTTTGATTCCATGAACGCACAGCAGAGAGGTAGATAACAGCGCGCGCCCATCTTGTTTTTAGCTCATCATTGTCTATTTTATGGTCTGAAATGCTTTAATTAATGCTTGAAGCTGACTTGTTTTTCTGGACTGTTTTGGGAAGAAGTAGTGGGCCTGCCATGTCAGAGCAGATGAAAAGTAGTGGATGAGGATCAGTCTGAACAACAGAAATCCAACCATTCACCCAGAGATCAGCTCATGACCACCCACACCTATAAACAGAGACACCCTCAGACGTCCTCCGTACCTTGAATGAATACTCTAACCGCACAAGAAAAGGAAAGCTGACAGCCTGGAGGATCCTCTTCTCGTTTAGGGTGTGCTCGATCTGCTTAAGCTTCACCACCTGGAAGGTCACACAGAGGTAAACACATTTGATAACATACAAATTTGTAAAATTAACTGCCTTAACACTTTGAAACACAACTTAACATTCTCTGAACAGTTAAATGCTATGGTAAGTAGGGATGTAACCCTTTTCAAGTTCAGTAGATGAGACATTTGAAAGTGGGTTTACGAGAATAAGATGATGAGATTTTGATTATTTTTGGGAATAACTCACTATTCTTTTGTCCTTAGGTTAGGGTTAGGGTTAAAAGTTTCATCAATCAGAAACTGCATTTAAAGGACTCTGAAATCACCGTACAATAGTGTAATAGGGACTCTTGGTGTAAGATCTGGAAAATTCACAACACCACATTATATTTCTTATCAAAGTAAAGTTGGTCTCACAAAGCGCTACCTAGTTGTTGAACCAGTGTCAGCTACTGTTAGTCCTGGAAATGAAGGTAAGCTCTTCAGACGTGACAATTTCCAAGTTGGAGACTCGTGTTTTGAAGCAACAAAGGAAGTTGTTTTTGCATTGCTGACTGTTGTTTGATGCAGTCAGCAGCCTACTCCTCGGGCTGAGCCACATTGTTGAGAAACTTGGTAGAAAACTCATTAAATACAGGTAATATGTAAGCACTACAAGAATAACATGACTGGTTAACTGTTAGAATGCTAGCAATGCTAAAGCTAGCACCTGCTTTGTAGCGTGTTTGGCTAGTTTTTTCATGATTCTGGACTGCATTTGGTCACCTCTAATGCAAAATCTAAAATACTTTGATTGATCAAAAAATGAACTGGAACAAAGATTAATTTAAACACAGAGATTTACAGTTTTTGTGTTTGTAAAAACAAAGAACATGGTTTTTATTTTTGTGCTTTTTTTCACGACAAAACCACCTAAGAGTGTGACAAACAAAATATACACTACTCAAAGTTGGACTGGATTATTTTACAACAATTACATGTTCTTTAAAACATAATTCTTTGATTTGTATATCATTTAATTTATTTGTTAAAGGAGAAACAACGCGATTCTCAATGTTTCTCAAATGATTGCTATCATTTCACGCTGTTCTCAAGAGGTGGATCATTTATTTTTGTATACAAAATTAACGAAGTGGTAATTTGAAGGTACGAGCTGCGCCAGAGCCGCTTTGCCCATTTTGGTTTGATGAAAACCGTATTTCATTTACTTTCCATCTGAAAAGCAATCAGAACCAAGGGAAAATAGGAAATAGGGTGTAATACAAATTATTATAATATAATAGACTTCGAAGCTGTAGAGGGAGCTAAAGATTAGGGTGATGTACGGACGCCTTCCAACCTTAAAGACTTGGGGCTCATCAGCAAAGACAAATCGTCAAAACATTCGTGGGGACATGCAAAAAAGAATGGTTTGATTGTTGTAATGCCAATAAAGGTTTCTCCAACATGCATTGTTGTATTAAAATGATAACTAAACCGATTTGTCATACTTTTCAAAAGTAACACTCTCATTTCCTATCAGAAACAAGCTTCTTGGTAAAATGACAGTAATTTTAAATCTCAATCTGTCAGGGTGCGAATTATTTTGGCCTTAAATGTATCGGCACCTGCCAGCTGTAGAATAATTCAGGCCTGGTCTGACCAGTACATACAGTACTTTGTGGTTGTCCTGTTTGTTTCACAGTGAAGTGGCTCTAATGCCAATAAATACAGTGAAAAATGCTGTTCTTGTTTTTACAAATCGTTTCATAAATCTCAGATTTCACCAATTCAAATATGCTAGATTTTAACTAGAAATGATCAAATTTAGTCCAGATTACCTAAAATAAAATGTGAAATGGACCTTTACAAGTATAACTCAGATGCCAACTTCAACGTCATTAACCTGATGTGGTCTACACCAATACTCTTTTGGCACTTAATTCAGTTTAATTCAGTTTATTTATATAGCGCCAATTCACAACACATGTTGTCGCAAGGCACTTCACAAAGTCAATTCAATCCAATCATACAGATTTCTAGTCAGGTATATACATTCCAATTAATCCTAATTATCTGCTTACAATCTGTTTGTATCTAAAACCATTTTAAAAACCAAAAACACACTAACAGCAGCTCTGAAGCGATTACAGAGACAGCAACTTTATCGTTCAATTAAAAGCAACAAGCAGACTATCAAAGTCTACCAAAGGTCAGTCAAAAAGGTGATGTTTTCAAATCAATACAAACGAAAAAATACTGCACCGATATTCCTTTTAAACTAAGAAAACCAGTTCATGTTAGTGTAAAGCCTATTTTTAAGCTGTCCATGTTTATGTTATGTTAAGATGGGTTTGATTGTCTCAGTTTGAAACCGTTGTCTGCAGATAACAACAGCCTAATTACATGGCTTTGATAATATTTTAAGGTATATGAAAACAAATTAATCACCCCGTCATCATATAAAATGACTTACAGTTGAACAACAGTCCATCATAATCATTTACATGTACATCAACAGTTTAGCGGTTTAAACACAATGAGTTAGCCTTATAAATCAGTAAAACTGGTCGGGAAATTAGATTGGTCTGTTAGAAAAATTATATGAGGAAGTATTAATTTCTCTAAATCTGTGAATTTTATTGATGTCGTAGGAGGAAATGCAGGCGCAGCTTTGCTCTAAATTGCTCCACTATCTGTAGTCTGAATAAAGAAAAAACATCTCCGGATGATGCTCATTTTAGCACGAGTGGATTGAGATGAAGCTCGCACCTGTATTTGAGGCTCCTTGAAAGAGCACCGGATCTTTTCACAACACCCCCAGAAAACATTTAGGTGCAACAAGCAGGAATATTAAACATAAGCATCTGCAGAAGACAATAACATTTTCAACACACTGATTTCCCTCCTTCTGTGTCCCTGATGACCCCCTTGCTGAGACTGACCTTCTGCTTATTGAGGATCTTCATGGCGTAATGCTGCCCCGTTTCTCTGTGCTTCACCAGCATAACGCGGCCAAATGAGCCCGTGCCCAAAGTTTTCAACCTCTCAAACTGCTCCAGGCTAGCAGTGTTCTGAAGACATGAAAAAAAGAAACAGCACATTTTTGTGAATAAAGGATGGTGGAGGTACCATTGTCAAAACTTGTATTAAATGTTTCCAAATACATGTAATTCTGTTGATTATTCATCATATGATTTATTATACTTACATATTAAGATTAGGTGTGTTTTTAAACATTTTGTAAAAAGGATGACATTTTCAGAATAACAATAGAGGCTTTTACACCATTTAAGACAAACTAAGGAGTATATTTATGACTAGTTGTTCCACCAATCAGTAGACCTGTAACTTTTCATGAAATGCGACAAAGCTGAATGCCCCCTTACACTGGCTCTGTTTAGGTTTCAAAGCTGCACTCCACTCGGTTTCACTCTTCTCCGCACGGTACCTGTTGTGTTTCCACTGACCCACTGATGACTGGAACCATGGGGACTGGAGCCATGGCGACCGAAGACCCGTCTCCAGCCATCAGTAGTGTGTAGTAGTGTGTTGTGCTGCCATTAACGTTACTATGTGACATTGTGACATTAAAGTAATCTGCATGAAACAATAATAATAAACAGAAAATAAAAACCATAACTAAGCGAAATACAAAAAAAGTTTGGATTATTTTATATGCAAGGATGTCTTTTTTTCATGATCCACTTGGATAATTATTTGGACCACATCCCAGCCAGAACCTAAATAAGGCTTAGGGGTTTTAATGTGAGGGTGGTGTGGCAGGAGAAGCAGAGAGAAGAGCTGCTGTCTGGATGGTGAAGCTCCAACGTTTGTCTGAAGAAGTTACAATTTTTGGCTTTATGAGAAGTTGTTGTCTAAGCAATGCCAATAATGAGGACAAGGACTTTAATGCGCAAAATTGCGGACTTTTGACCGTGGTGAAGTTAGTTTTAGGTCGGATATCGGATATTGGTGCTCCGCAGATTTAGTGGGATCTTCCTCCCATTTGGTCCGATGCAGGTGGTCTGATTATAGGCAGCTGCTCGCTGCTTTCTCCCTCCTTCTGCAAACGCTGGTTCTCTTACGGACAATAAATACATTTCCGAACCAAACACACTGTTTCATGGTGGTAATGTTTTGTGTGTTTTGAGGGAAATGTTTGTGTGTCTGAACAGCTGATTTTATGTGTGATCAACTGATTTAGGATGTCCTTTTTCTTCTCTTTCAGCCTTCAGGCTGGTTTATGATTTGTAAAGATTACAATTATATTTGGGTTTGATCTGCTCCAGCCATTGTGGTCCTTAATATTATTGTAGTCGCTCTTGAGTTTTAGTACATTTTTCCCTGCACTACCTCCTCAAAAACCTTCTCATTTCTCCTGGTCCCATGTCCAATCAGTAAACAGCAGTCTGTTCACGTCACATGTAGTCCCTACTCAGCCCCGGTTGGACCTCCTGAGGAGCAGGGACCAAAAAAGTAAGTACAGGTATGTGGAAAACAATAATGGAAACACTTGCAAAGTGGGCCAAGTGGAGCAGAGTTGGGCTAAATGGAGCCAGTGGAAAAGGGGCAATAGATGCATTGAGAAATTGAAAGGTGACCAGAATAGGGCCCTTTTCAGTATGACTGGCCAGTCTGAATCTCATGAATCTGATCAATGGAAGTTCAACGTTCTCAGCAGCAAAGTGAAATGCACACAGCTTTATTAAACTAATTAACTGAAGCCAAATTCATTGTTTGTATGCACAAACTTGGCCATTAAAGTAGATTCTGATTCTAAGTATAGTTTCTAAAGGGAAATTTGGAAACGGTAGGTCAAAGTTTTACTAAGTTGGCCACAGTGCATCTCTAGTCATTGCTCAAAAAAGTAATGGTAATGGTTGCAATTAGATTATCAGGCCTGGGTATTGAAATGGCCATGGAAAAAGGTTAATTTTGTTTCTCGTGACCCAATGCTGTGCTGATTAGGACATATGTTTTGGCCTGTTGAAAGACCTCCTAAAAGACCTAATGCTGACCTTTTTTAGTTTTCTTGCAGCAGCCACCAGATTTCTATTTAAAATGTCCAAAGAGTGCATGAGGCAATGCACTAACAAAGTTCCTAGGGCCTGTGAAGGATAATCAGGCCCACAGAATCGCATATCCTCCACCATACTTAACAGTGGGCATGTGGTGCTTTTTGTTTATTCGTCATTTGTTTTGCCAGACCCACCAAGGAGTGTCTGTTGTCAAAGAGATCAAACTCTGTCTCAACAGAGACCCTGTCCCAGTAGCGTGTTTAGAAATCTCTGCATTGTTTGTGATGGTGGGATCAAAACGTGTTTCCCTGCATGTCTCCTAGAATACCAGGCAGCTCTTTGAGGAGGTCTTTTGCTCATCGTGGGACCTTGGTAACCCCCAAAATGGCCCTGATCGCTGCAGTTAATCTTTCAGTGAGCAATGGAGATTTTTTGTAGCTACTACTTGAATCACGAGGATAAATAAACATCTCCCTGATCTGAATGGCATGTTCTCTTGTCTTTCCCATATTGAGTAATGGCTAAGTGTCACAGCATATTACCCCCCAGGGAAACAGGAAGGCTGTGGATTCCAAATGAAAAGTTCCTCAACACTCTGACCAACTTACAACAGCAGAGTTAAAGTCACAAAAATGCTTCATTTACATTTATTTGAACAGACAATGTTAGAAATGCCACCTATTGTGCCTCCGGTGATTTTATTAAAACAATTATTTCTCAAGGTGAGATTTTCTCTCAAATTAATAAAAGTACTTCAAATGAATGTTGGATTTTTTTTGTTGTTGCAATTCTGTGCGTGATTATGCTAAAGTAGAAAAAGGCGGATTATTTCTGTACACATCTTTACCAGGAAGGGGGCTACAATTTTGTACAGTTTTGTATTTTTCCAAAATGAACAACTCTTTAAAAGTCTGGCAGAGCACAGTCTTAATATGATGTAGAGGAAACACAGTGGTGTACAATAAAAGACTATTTTAACAACTGTATTACATATTCATATTTGTCCTAAAACATTTTTATATACTCAGATGCTGCTGCTTCCTAGCAACGAGCCGACCATTGAACATTTTAAACCTTGTTGTAATTATATACTGTTTAATTATACATTTATATTAAGTGTGGCTGACAGACAGAAATTGTCCAAAAGCACACGTGTTTTGATGAGTTGTGCAAAAGATAAGTGCAGGAGTTTCTTCCACTTACTATAGATTAAGATGGACTGACAAACAAACTGATACAAACCTGTGAAGGATTCTCCCATTTCTTGAGGAAATCTTCTTTGGCTTTAGCAAGGAACTCCTTGACTGCAGGAGAAAGCAAGAAACATGTGGTTTGTTGCAAATGATGATGAAAGTCACCACAGAAATATTTAACAAGCTGCTTATATTTTAAGGTCAGCTGCAGAAAGCATGAATAAATTTACACCCTGATTCACTGTGATTTGTAGCATTACTTCAGAACTTTGACTAACATGCAAAGCAGTCCCAAACAATAATATGAATCCAATTTGCAGACACGCACCTAGTGAAACCTTTAACTATGCTCACAAATACCGTGCACTCCTGAAAAAGACAACATAACTACATGTTTAATTAAGTGTTTCAACTTTGGTCAGAAATATGCCATGCGTGTTTTTCAATAAGCACATTTATTTAGATAACCATTTTTATTTTAAAACAGGAAAAAGGTAACAAGCGTGTTATACTTTCTGGAGACTCTAAGGACTGATTTCCTAAAATCAGAAATGGAGTGGGTTCTTTCTATCCAGCATGACGAATAATCTTCAGGGCACAGAAAATATATAAATATAAGAATGGGCTGAGCAAACATCTGCTCTGCAAAGACACGGCAGAGGCGAGTCTAACTAATCCGTGTTGTACAGCGACATTGTTTTAGCGGTTATACCGTGGCATATGTTGTTAGTTAAAACTAACGTTTTGACATGCAAATCAATTTTTGATGCCTCATTTTATATTAGAATGCATAAAATAGAGGCTCTCACATTTTTGGCTTAATGTTAAATTTGCATTCAATTTATAGCACAGCATTTAAAAAAAAAGAAAAGAAGAAAAGGTACTGAGTGTGCAGGTCCAGTTTAAGAATGCTTGGGGCCCAAATACAACCTAACACCAAACTGGAACTGCAGCTCAACTTTTGAGGCCCACCTAGTATTCAATAAAGCTTTTATGAGCTTATAATATATAATAGTATGCTTACAAAATGTTTAAAATGATCAGATTTCCTTTTCTGTTTGTTCTTAAAGTAAATAGTGGATTGAAGAAGTTTTTGGGTCTGGTTACTATAGTTAAAAATATATGACACAATTTTGAGTAGTTTTACTTAACTTCTACAGTAATGTTGAGGAGAAAAGTACATAAATATGATAATATATAATATCCAGAAACAAAAGCTTAGCAGAAACATGTTCTATAACGCAAAAGAAATGCACTTTATATTATAATGTGTCAAAAATACTTGTTTTTATTTTTTATTTCTACACAGGGAAGAAGGGCCAAGCCTAATAGTGTGTTCTCATGAAACCACAGGAAAAGCATTAATTGATAATATTCACTGATAAGTTTGCCAAACATTAAAATATGTCTGAGCTGGGAAAATAATTTTCCCAGCTCAGACAAAAGCAGCAGACATTATTAATCTAGCTTCGAATATAAATGCCAACATAACTATAAATGTTTCTCTTTGTGTGTGTGTGTGTGTGTGTGTGTGTGTGTGTGTGTGTGTGCAACTGGTGAATTTAATTAAAGTTTTGTTGGAGAACCCACCAAAAACAACAGGCTGGCCAAGAATGGAGCTTGGTAGTTTGCGTATCCCTCGGGCCAGGACTGTGTGCATGCAAGCGGTGTCAACAACATCAATTTCCATACAGCAACCGGCCCAGTGTTCAGGAAATATCTGACACATAGCTGGTTGGCGATCTCGCCAAGATCTGAGCACAAGAGGAAGTGAAGATGCTAAGATTACTGCAGCTTCATTTGCTCTTGGCTGTTTTCCCGTTTCATTAAATAATGATAGACTACAGCTGTTTTGCTGTACATGTCCATGCCCACTAATGAGTAGTAAAGCATTCATTTCTGATCTAGATGTATTAAATGCACAAGGAGTTGAACATTGCTGCGTGATTCCAGCAAGCATTCGGTTTAAAGCCCAATTAATGAATGGAAATAAAAAGGGGAAAGGCCTCTTTACAGCGTATTGCAGGTGATGTGAAGCTTTAACAGGCTGCTGTGTCACGTTGTTTCTGATCATTTCATTAGGATGTACAGACCAGGGGGGGAATCAGGTCGTCAAAGGGAGCATACCCACCGCTTTCCATCTCGCTGCCCTTTCTGGCCGTGGGCGCGTTGCCCATGATGACAACCTGTCAACGGGGCAATCCGTGGCTTTCTGGCCGCCCTGCAGCCTCCTCAAGCCGGTCTAATCTCGCTTAGATCTGGTCGGTGTTTCCTGTATCCAGCAGAAAAGGAGCGTTAACCCGCTCTGGAGAAAAAGCCCCGACAGATGCTGCTAATGCGGCGCCACGGCGAAGAAAGGCTGGAAAAGCGACTCCACTCCCTTTACCGTCATCCACAAACAATGCCGGGTTAAAATCCTCTCCGAGCCCCCCGGTTAGGGCTTCAGCGGACCCTCAGGCCGAGCTCGGCGCAGATGGCCTGTTCACGGAGGATAGTCTTCGTCTGACCCTCCTTGCAGCCCCCGCCGATCGAGCCCCCCTCCCCACCCCCGGCTCCCCACCTCTCCTCAGTCCAGAAAAACAACGATACCCGAAGCGAGGATGCAATATTCTCAGTCCAAAGCGTCACACTTTCCGGTAATGAACCCAGCTTTAAAAAAAAAAAACGATCGACCTAGGCTGGGTCCGACAACGGCAGGTATTCATCCAAATCAACATCGCACCCCCCACCCCCCACCCCCACCCCCCTGTAGCCTCGGAGACGAGCGAGATGACGGAACTACAGCCGAGCGAACGTCCCGCCTACTCACCGAATCATAGTTGATTGACAGCTGAAATCAGGTTGAGGATTGGCTAAGCCGTCACAGCGGTAAGCTCAGGAGTGTTCTGATTGGTTATCTTATGCTATCCATCAAACAGTCTGACAGCCCTAACAGAAAAGCGAGTGAAAGGAGCGTCACAGATTATTTTCTTCTCAACCACGTACGCGAACCACTGTCTCTGGTCTCTGTCCTCCATTGGCTTGATGCGGAGGGACCGTGGGAATCTTAGTGAGGGCGAGGTGTCGATTGGCTGTGAGCAGTGATTGACAAGAAGACCCGCCCACCTTCTCCCCCATTTAAAGAAAAAAAAAAAAAAACCCACCCCCGTCCCCTCCAGCATCCAGCGACTGATACATGTTTGGCTGAGTGACGTCAACCGCGAGCTATTTTTAAATATGTTGGTCAGAATTTAACGCACGCTGGTATGGCAGGACGTTTAATACATAATCAAACAACATTTCACTCTTGTTTGTATTAATTTAGGCGTACTCACTTTGTCATTCGAACTAGTAAGAACTATAATTAGAAACACATAGAGCTGTATTCAAAATAACAGCAGTGTGTTTAGAAAAGTGGCTAAAGGTAAAAATGATCATAATACCTTTTAATTTCCTACATGCAAAACTACTGGGAACACTGCAGATTATATTCTAAATGTGAAACATGAAAAACAAACTAGTTAAATTTGTCACTCTACAGAGAGTGACGAAAAGAAATATCAATCTAATCAAAGAACAGCAGTGTCTAGACTTCCTTCTTTACAAGCTCAACAATTTACTGTATAAATTAAAAAATGCTTAAAACAAAAGTTTTGTAATAGATCACTGAACTAATATTTAGCAATTTAACCACTGTTTCTGAGAACTACATGCAGGTCACATTGTATTACATGGAATTAGCCAACCTCTGGTACCTATGACCAGGTATTCGTGCCCATGATTCCTCTGTGTTCCCTGGATTTGCCTTAGAAACTGCATGTTTGATGTCTCCACACAGGTTATATATTAAATGACGGTCTTTAGATTGGGCTGGCCTCTTCATAAAGTTAGTCTTGTTGGTGTGGAACCAAGATGCCGCTTGCTTATTTGTGTGTTAGGGGTTGCTGTTTTGCCCTGCAATGGATTTGCGACCTGTCCATCCATGGTGTACCCCGCCTCTCGCCTCTAGACCGCTGGAGATGGGCACCAGCTCCTTTGTGACCCTGTGCAGAAGAAGCAGGTATAGAAAATGGATGGATGGGTTGCTGTTTTGTTGAAACACGTATCTCAAAGGCGTTTTTTCTTTGACATAAGACCGCAATAGCTCTGCGAGTTTTATTTATGAATTTAAACTGATACAAGATCCTTGGTATGAAAAAAATAAGCCCAAAACCATTTTGTGAGAAACATTTCCATACCATGATGAATGAGCCACCTTGCTTCACAGTGTATTGTGGCTTAAAATCAGTGTGTGGGGGGTTATATGGTAAACTGTCTGCAACCCCTAGACCTAAAAAGAACAATCTTGTTTCCAGTAGTGTACAAAATGTGTAATATGTTTTAAGGACAGTCTCTGTGTTCTTTGTTAAATTATAACCTCTTCGGGCTATGTTGTTTTTTCAAAACTGGGACTTTGCAGATAGTTTGGCTTCATATAAACATTTTCTAATTGTTTTTTTTTTATCCTAATGCTGCTTACTGGCTGAGTATTTGCTATTTTGGCTATTTTTTGATCTATAAAAATGGTAATTTTCTGTTTTTGTTCCATATCTTTCTGGTTTAGGTTCTCATTTTACCTGAGCAGCTTACTGACCTCTGCACATCTTTAAATGTTTCCCCCTCAAGAATCAAATATGCTATTCCTCTGTATAAAGTCTGAAAATATTACAATGTCTGACATAAAATATGTCAGACATTCCTTATAAGAAGAATGCACAATATAACCATCATGTACAACATTATTCTTCCTTAAATAAGGGCCCTTTTGCTTCTTGACAGAATGACTGAATGGTAAACTGCCATTATTTTCAACATGCCTCCCCTTTCAATTATGGATTCAATTACACAGAATCGGCAGGACGCATGTCATAACTGTCGAGTCTATTGCTTTTCTATTATTACTCTGCTACACCAGCAACTTAATTTCTAACTAAGTTTACATACACTTACTGTGCTTTTCAACAATTTAGGAATGTTAATTTGGCTGAAACACATTCTTCTAGGAGGAACTCACATTTTGCAGATTTTGTAAAATCTATTTTTTTTATTTCAGCTATGTAAACCAGCATTTTATCAAGTTCCTAAGAAGGGTGTGTTTAGAATTACATTGTTCAAGTAATTTCTGCAGTAAATGGTGGATCAAAATTACGAAGGCTTGCATCCTTAACTACATTTTCACTTGTTCAGTTTTTTTATATTCAAAACTGTATCAGAAATGTCTGGATTCTAAATATCAACTTTGTCCACAAACAAACTCTTTCTCCAGATGTTAGCAATATTCCTTTGAGTCAGGAGGAATATATTTGAATATATATCTGAGATTTATCCACCCCAAGTGGAAAAACAAACAAAAACATGTTATTTGTCACAGGAAAAAAAATGTAATAAATCACACATATTTCAAATGTTCATTCTGGAGAGCAAAGAGCCCTTCTCAATATCTGATTATTCACCATTACTAGAAAAAAAACGAATTATGTTTGCTTTTAAGAATTGACATTATATGATATCCTGGTTTGCCATACTCACACAGCACTGTGAAAGCAAGGACATCTGCACATTTTGGATTGATTTTTAGTAAGAAAAAAAAAACCTCAGTCTGAATAAACAGGATTTTTTTCCCTTTTAGTTTTATTATTATTACGCCAGGTGCTTCTACAGCCAGGTCGTCAGTCAAACACCCCTCCATCTGCATCCCTCAACCCAGCACCTGGATTACCCACTGGGAGAGTGGAGCAGACGACCAAGAGCTCTTTATATCCAGCATCATCAAAAGGCTAATTTTACACAGATTTGCATTTGAATATCCTTTTGAACTATTTCACATTGTAAGTGCATTGTTCATGAACAAACAGTAAATCTATAAATACCTACTACTTCAGTTTAATGCTCTGTAGGTTTATTGGTAAATAAAATCATAACATAAATAGCAGCTGAACAGAAATGCAGCAACATGCAAGCTGCAATAAGCAGTTAGTCTAGATTTGATCAGATAAATGGTTTTTATAGTCATCTCTTCTTATAGCATCCTGTATGTTTGTGTATCTAACTTGCTTTTCATCATCTTAAACATTGCAAACATCAAGTGGAAGGAACAGATGGATGGATGGGGGAGTCACTCGATGCAACGAAGATAAAACAAGCAGAGGAGACACCCCCTCCTCCCGCTTTGTGCTGCAGTTTCCTAGCAACATGAGGCTGGAGTGGAAATGGTGAAGTGATGCTGCTGCATTTTATGAATGAAACTGGAAAAATGGAAACACTCAGAAGAGGGAGGGGGAGAAGAGTGGGATGAGTTTTGTCCCCCCCCCCTCCTCATGGCTGTGCTTTCTATTCCCCATGACTCAAAGCAGAAAAGAAGAGCAAGGCACCGTGATAATCAGAAAAAGAAACTTTATTTGACCTCACCAATGGTAAAAAAAAACATGGAGGTATAGAATATATATATGGAGTACAAAAAATAACACCCTTTCATTTAGAAGGCAAAACAAGTGCTAGGAACACATTATTTACAAAGAGCTATTTGAACTTGACAGCAACATGGGACCAATTTCTCATTTAAACCTCATGTTCTGAGAATTTTTGTTCAGCATATCAACAAACGGTAAATTACCTGGGGCCCCCTCAAAGATGTGGGTTTACTATAGTGAGCTAAAACTTGTGACATAGTTGTGCTCTGCATGGTGGGTTCCTTGAATCCACAGAGAAGCACCAGTTGAAACCACGTATCTGAATAATGAAATGCTTGAACTATGTGAAGCTTATGATACACACATGCCGTGGCAGATATCGGTGTCCAAGGCTTTAAAATGTGCTGACAAGGACAAAATAAAACATGCAGTTGGGGTTAAAGAGGAATCAGAGTTTCTCAGGGAAAAAATTAAAGTATGAGAAGGAAATAATAAATTAAAGCATTTCTGGCTGTACAAGAGAGGAACCTAAGCTGGCAACACCCACCCCGTAAATTCGGCCATACAGAAGAGAAAAAACATCCCATGTCATCATGTCCTTCAAATGTCCACATAGGGGACATCCCTGGTCTTATTATAACATTTTGTGATGTGTATGAATGTAAAGGTAAGAAAAGCTCCTTGTCCTTCATCATGAATCTTATGTCTCCTACAAGCAGTCCATGGAGTTGTCCGGCATCTGTCCGAGAGCTGGCATCTTTCCTGGTATGCAGGACGGGGCGAACATGCCACTGATGTTCGGGGACGGGTCCACGTTTTCGCCGTCTTCCATCTTGTCGGCCAAGCCCTCCCAATTGATGTGGAAGCGGGTGACGCGGGGGTTGGAAGCCAAAATGTTCCTCTGAAGCTAGAAGGAAAGAAAGAGCAGGGACTTGTTATTCTTGTGGACTTTATTAAATAAAAAGAAAGGTATGTAATTTCAGGTAACTGGCAGAGCAGGGCAATACGGCCAATAACTGATCACAAAACAATCTGAGTTAAACAGATTTAACAATTATCACGACATGGTTTCAAATTACGTCCAGTTTCTATTATAGCATTTGTTTCAATACAAACTGAAAGAAAATAAATAAATATTCATTTCAACTAAGCCCTTTTGATTTTCAAAAAATTTTCAAACTATACACACAAATCCTTAAGAATAATGGGACACTATGGATTAAAAAGCAGCGAGTAAATAAATTACACTTTCTTCAAAGAGCTATGCTGGGTGTGAATGCTTAAATATTACTGTGTCATCAATGTAAAAAACGAAAAATTGCAAAGTATACACTGTCACTATTTAATGTAGAGAATGAAAAGAAGTGGTCCTAACAATGATCTCTGGGGGACACCGTTTGCTACAGTGAGGGGCCGACAAGTGACACCATCTGCCAGTGTCACACTATGTTATGTAAGAAAGATATTAATTAGGAGTGTGTTTTCGTCCGGCTTTTGTCAAGTTTGGACATCGACGATGCAGGGACAGAAATCGCTCGCGACGTTTTGGTTGTTAAAAGATACGTTTCCACGTACCCCCCTGCAATGTGTTTACATACCACTAGAATCACTGATGTAAATCGTCAATGTTAAAACATATACTCAGCAGCACTGGATTTTCTGGCTGATTTAATAATTATCTTAATTTTTTTTGCCTTCTGTTAAAACCCGCAGCCCAGCACCAAAATCCTAGGGGACATACTGGAGGGGGTACCCATGGAAAAGCAAAATGGCTCAGGGGGTACACAAGTCAAAAAAGGCCGGGAACCACTGATTTTAAGTATCAAGTCCTCCAGAAAGCTCATGAAAATTGCTGAACAATGTTCATTATTACCACAGTGTTCCCCTACTATTATGCAAGGAGGGTGTTTCCCCACCAACAGGACCGGCCACCGCCTCAAGAAAATCACGACATGTAGTAAATTATTAAATGTCTGTACGTGTTCACACCGTACCAATTTAGGCAGAGGAAACACTCCTGTAAAGCTGCGATATGCAGACACGCACGAGGCGCATGGAGGGGAGAACATGAAGACACTTCATTGTTCCCACTGGTAGTTTTAATGGAGTGGCGGCGTGGAGCCCATTTCCTCCAACCGTCAAGTTCATTTCTAAAATTTATTTTATGAATATTGCTGAAGAAGGTGGAGCAGAAAGGAATAGAGAAATCAGCCGTGGTTGATTATGCCCTGCACACTCAAATAAAGCAAGTCTTTCCAGACTGGAATGTAGACAGGATTTCAAAATAAAATCCAGCTCCCAGTGTTCGCTCAATGTTCAGACTTTATTAATTTGCTGTCGTTCCTCATTCAGTTGTTCATTAAAACATCTGATTAACTATTAAAACATAATAAACGTGTATTTACTTCAGAACATTGCAGTTAATAGGCAACGTACTTCTTTAAATTGTCTGCAAATCAGATGTTGTTACTGTTTTTTTGTTAACTATTGAGTTTCTAAAACGTCAAGTTCAGACAGAGAGTGTGAAAATAAGTTTGTAGTTATTTAGAGCAGTGAGGCCTCCCCCTTAAACAGGTAAAGGAGGCTGACTTCCATCAATGAGCCATTTCATTAGTGGTCAGGGACAGATTGAAAGACATGCAAGGCGAGGGGCAAAAAAAAATCTACTGCTAAACATAGAAAAAGCTCCAATTTATCAGGACCAGCAGATTTTTTAACATCCCAGAATCTAAGGGCTTTATGTACCTCACAGTTTGTTAAAGAAATAAAATTAAAAGACCGATTTAATGCAAAAGGAGAAGCTGCTGAGGAGTTCGCATTAGAGGCACTGATTGACACAAACAGGGAACCAGAAGCTATAAAATGTCCATTAAAACAGTCAAGCATTTGATATTTAGTTTTGTGGGATTGTCAATTTGGAGTTACAGTGAGATTTGATATTTTTTTAGATACATGTTCCAACCAGTTCCAGTTAAGATCAGCCAAAATCACAACTTCCAAAAATCTAACCTTGCTAATAGCTGCATTAAAACAGACACCTCTTCAGAGTAAGGGCATGATAACACTGAACATGGAAATATCACATTAAGCGAGATATGAACTGTTTCATACAACATTTCACTTTTGGAAACACTAGAGGACCAGCAGAAAACTACTCTTTACTAGGTCTTTTTCTAGAGCAATGGCCTATTTAATGCACTTTATGTGCCGCCTAACACACAATGCCATCCCTGTTCTTATTACCTGAGAGTAGTCTGGCTTTAGAGGTGGGTTTTCCCGTAGCTCTGGATCTGTGTATTCATTGTTGACGTAATAACCGATGCGAATGAACTCCTGTCCACGGTAGGTGCAGGTTATAAGGACTACAGTCACTCCCACCGCATCGGTCTCTGGAATCAGACCTGTATTGGGAGCATCAGCCTATTGGGTTGAAACAGAACAGACCAAAGTATTAACTTAAACTTTATTGTCCCATAATATAGCATAAAGTACTCTGGTATAACAACAAGGACAAATTAAGCATATGTTGTATCTAGAGATGCCACGATGAGAGTTTTGTAGACAATTTCTGATCTCTGGGTTTTGCAATTGGAATTGCTTATCAGCTCCCATCTGCTGATAAGCAATTTTATTTTCTCTTAGGAACTATAAGACGAACATGTATAGATTGTACAGATTTTACCATATTTATTTCTACTCTTCCTTACTGAAAGCACTCATCAATTGCTTATATCAGAAGCAGGGCTGGCACCAACGTAAGAGGGAAGAGCAGGTTTAGAAAAGGGTTTAACTATTTTAAAACAAACACAAAACGATAACTGTTCACAATTTAGACACCAATCGGCCCTGTTAGCAGGGCTGGCAATACAGTAACATCTGTGTATACATTTTCAAGAAGGATAAAACAGAGCAACCTTTCTGCACTATATTCACCTGATATCAACTGAAAAGTCTTGCTTTCTCTCATTTTCTTGCAGCTTGAACGAAAAGCAGGCATGACACCTCTAGACAATAGCTTCTTTTTAAATAGCGTCTTATGTTTGTACTTCTTTGGACTTTAAACATATTGCTGACACTGAATATAACTGAAGAGTGGTGTTGCCGGCACTGACTGTGTTGTGTTCACTGTTTGGAAAAATAAATGATTTTTCAGTTTTCCAACAAGCGGGTAAATTTCAGGGACGATCAAGCTGAATATCAGCCAGTTCTGGTAGCCAGATGATATCCTGTTGTACTGTATCTCTGGTTGTATCATTTTGGGATTTCAATGGTTTGTAGGCCACCTGTAGCATAAAGTTAGAAAAGTAACATCTTCTATTGAGAACTCACCTGAAACACAAACATGTGTCTTCCAGCTGGTACTGGACCAACTAAAACGGAATCCAGAACTTGGTCGTATTCTTCACTCTCAGCAGAACCCACATAGATGATCTTCCACTCCAGATCTAACAGAAGAAGAAAGGTCGATGGTTGTGGTAGGACATGCACGCAAAGTTAAAACTTTAAAATCCAATATCTCAGATTTCAGCACTGTACTCGGATATGCAATCTGATAAAATAAGCACTGAAGTTGGCTAAACATGCATTAATACAAATGGATAATTTTCCTAAAGCAGAAATAGTGGACTTTCATAGTTATTATTTACCCACTAAGCATGAACCACAATGGATTTCTTATAGAATATAATAGTATTTTGTGCTGCAAAAATAACATTAAATGTTGTTTTATTATGGTTTATATACACCATTTATTTGTTTCTTTTTTGTTACATAGACAAAATCTTCATTTACGAAATATCCACTGAATTTAGTATTAGCTTTAGAGTAACAGCTCTTTCTTTAAAGAAAATGTAATAGCCTTCTTTTACTCCTCTGAAAGAAAAACATAAAGTTAAACGATTATAGTAACAGTAAAATAACGCCTTTACTTGTAATACATGATCCCAAAACAGGAACATTTTATTACAAACACTTTGCTGATAACCTTCCTTATTAAAAACAAACATTTCAATTTGGTTTTCGCGGCTACATTTCCTCCATTTGATCAATGCCTGCTGTGGAAAGGAGCAGCAGACAGAACAGAAAAGGAGCTTTAAAGGAACATAAAATAAAACACATAATTTAAACAATAATGGATATATTACGTTGCTTTGATCGAAAAGAAGGTAAAACTTAGTTCTGGAGATATTAATCCATATCATTTTACATCAAGTATTTATGTTTCGCGGCAACTCGTTGAGCATACTAGTTCAATGCATCCAGCCAATCACGTTGTCGGGAAACAATGACCCACTGGTACATGAGCCAATCAGCGAGCAGAGAAGGCGGGCTTGACAACACAAACGCGCCAGCGCCAATTTTCAATAGCTCACATAAAGAAATTCATGAACCCGTATAAAACATCGGCTAACAGTTATTTATAAGTAAAGAGAAAATCTTAAACGCAAAACAGTGAGTCGCCACACTTTCTCACAGTCAAGCTAACACACCAAACACTAAAAGCGCCCAAACGCTACAGCTAACAGAGACAATGTCATCTAACTGACTAACAAAAAAAAAAACACCCACCTTCAGATAAGTCTTCCATGCATTCAAACGTTATTTCAAACTGAAACGGATTTCCAAATGGGCTCGGGTTGTCCAGAACAGCAACATTTAACACTTGGACCTTTGCCATGACAAAAAACTAAGACGCACTTCAACCTCGGAGACTGATTTGGCTGTAAATAAACCTAAACTATTACTGAGCACTGGTCTATCGCTGCTCTAAAGCTGCTGGTCGGGCTGTTAAGTTAAAGTTCGAGCCGTTTATTCTCAGCGAACAGCTTCACAACCCAACCGCGGCTTGGCAAGAGGAAGTGCGTCACTTTGTTCTTCTTCTTCTTCTTCTTCTCCCGTAATGACGTATTCACGAATAATGTGCTGGTGCCCTCCAGTGTTCGTTTGGTAAATAACAGCTAAAGATCTATGTGGGATAATCTGAGAATCTTGTAAACAGCACACCTTTACACGAACACAGGCCTATTATTAACAATAAAAAGACGTAAAAACGACACAAGCATTATACGTGAAAAGCATTTGTTCCATGGCATCGAATTTGGTAGAGATATATGTCTCTATAAACTCTCATTTGAACAAGCATTAAAATAAATTTCACATGACACAGAGATTATTAACGTATGTTAGAAGTTAACATAGTCACAAATTTAAAAAGCTGTAATCATGGGGTCATCCCCCAATTTTCATTGTCTCTTGCTGCAAGGCAATGGTGCTAACAACCGTGGCAGTTGATTTTTGGAGTAAATGTACTTGAAAAAATTCAATTAAATTTCAATTCAGTTTATTTATGTAGCGCCAATTCACAACACATGTCGTCTCAAGGCACTTCACAAAAGTCAGGTACATACATTCAAATTAATCCTAACCATTGAACAGTGCAGTCAGATTCAGTTATTTATTCAAATTGGATAAAAAGTTTTTCTATCCAAGGAAACCCAGCAGATTGCATTGAGTCAGAGATTTGTAGCATTCACTCCTCCTGGATGAGCATGTAGAGACAGTGGACAGTCACTGGCGTTGACTTTGCAGCAATCCCTCATACTGAGCATGCATGTAGCGACAGTGGAGAGGAAAAACTCCCCTTTAACAGGAAGAAACCTCCAGCAGAACCAGGCTCAGTGTGAGCAGCCATCTGCCACGACCGACTGGGGGTTTGAGAGAACAGAGCAGAGACACAAAGAGAACAAAGAAGCACTGATCCAGGAGTACTTTGTATGGGAAATATAAATATAAATATAAATATAAATATTAGCTTTATCTAAAACTTCAACTTGTATGTTAGACCCAATCCCAACCAAATTATTTAAGGAAGTGTTCCCTCTGATTACCAGTCCATTTTAGATATGATTAATCTATCTTTAGGAAATTGATATGTACCACAGGCTTTTAAGTTAGCTGTAATTAAACCTTTACTTAAGAAACCTTCGCTTGATCGAGATGACTTGAAAAATTACAGACCTATATCCAATCTTCCATTCTTATCTAAAATTCTTGAGAAAATAGTTGCTAATCAAATGTGTGAGCATTTACACAGCAATGACCTGTTTGAAGAGTTTCAGTCAGGTTTCAGAGCTCATCATAGCACTGAAACAGCTCTGCTGAAAGTCACTAATGACATTCTTATGGCCTCAGATAATGGACTTGTGTCTGTTCTGGTTCTGTAAGATCTCAGTGCTGCATTTGATTCAGTCGACCATAATATTTTCTTAAAAAGGCTGGAATATGCTGTAGGGATCAGGAGAACAGTACTAAGCAGGTTTAAATCTTATTTTTCTGAAAGATTCCAGTTTGTTCATGTAAATGATAAATCATCTTTAAACTCCAGGGTTAATTGTGGAGTACCACAGGGTTCAGTACTTGGGCCAATACTCTTTACTATATATATGCTTCCAATAGGTAAAATTATCAGGCAACATAGGATAAATTTTCACTGTTACGCTGATGACACTCAGCTTTACTTATCCATGAATCCTAATGAGCTCAACCAGTTAGATAGACTACAAGCATGTCTTGAAGATATAAAAACTTGGATGACTTTAAATTTTCTGCTTCTAAATTCAGACAAAACAGAAGTTGTCGTCTTTAGACCGGAGTATTTAAAAAAGAAACTGCTTAGTCAATCACTTAACCTGGATGGCATTAAATTGACCTCTGGTTATAAAGTAAAAAACCTTGGTTTTATTTTTGACCAGGACATGTAATTTAAATCCCATATTAAACAGGTTTCTACGATTTCCTTCTTTCATCTCCGGAACATTGCCAAAATTAGAAATATCCTGTCCAGGAGTGACGCTGAAAAACTAGTCCATACATTTGTTACTTCAAGGCTGGACTATTGTCATTCTTTACTATCAGGATGTCCACAAAATACAGTTAAAAGCCTTCAGCTGATTCAAAATGCTACAGCAAGAGTTCTGATGAAATTTAAAAAGAGATCATATTTCTCCTATTTTAGCTTCCCTTCATTGGCTCCCTGTTAAATCCAGAATAGAATTTAAAATTCTCCTCCTCACATATAAAGCCCTTAATGATCTAGCTCCATCATACATCAGAGATCTGATTGTTCCATACGTTCCTAACAGGGCACTTCGTTCTCAGACTGCAGGTTTACTGGTGGTTCCTAGAGTCTCTAGAAGTAGAATGGGAGGCAGATCCTTTAGTTATCAGGCTCCTCTCCTGTGGAACCAGCTCCCAGTTTTAGTCCGTGAGGCAGACACCCTGTCTACTTTTAAGGGTAGGCTTAAAACTTTCCTTTTTGATAAAGCTTATAGTTAGAAACCACAGCTACTGATTTTAGCAAATGATGAGTGGCAGAATGAGCAAAGCATACTTCTTTACATTTTATGCTTATTAAGCATTTGTGCTTTCTTTAATCACAATAAAATTAACATTGGCAATGAAGCAGATCACTGATAATGCCTGTTAACATAGTGAAGTCGGTCTACGTTCCTACCCTCACCTGTGGCCATAAACTTTGGGTCATGACCGAAAGAACGAGATCCCAGATACAAGCGGCTGAAAGGAGCTTCCTCCGTAGGGTGGCCGGGCACTTCCTTAGAGATAGGTTGAGGAGCTCGGCCATCCGGGAGGGGCTCGGAATAGAGCTGCTGCTCCTCCACATCGAGAGGAGCCAGTTGAGGTGGCTCGGGCATCTATACCGGATGCCTCCTGGACGCCTCCCTCGGGAGGTGTTCCAGGCACGTCCCACCGGGAGGAGGCCCAGGACACTCTGGTGGGACTATGTCTCTCGGCTGGCCTGGGAACGCCTTGGGCTCCACCCGGAGGAGCTGGAAGAGGTGCCTGAGCAGAGGGATGTCTGGGTGTCTCTGCTGAATTTGCTGCCCCCGCGACCCAGTCCCGGATAAGCAGAAGACGACGAGTACGAATACATATTTGCTTTTAACCCAGAGTTCATAAAGAGCTTTGGACAACAGTAAAAAAACAACAACAAAAAAATCTGTTTCAAGTTAAAAAGAAAAGCATGCTTCAAAATTTGGTACTGTGGTGGGAAATATTTTCAGTTTTTGAAGAAGGCCTTTGCTTTGCAGAGAGTGTTTGAGAGGCTTTAGGTTTTATATACTGATTGTGTAAATGCATTGGAGTCAGGGGTGAAAGTGAGCCGGTACGGTCCGGTACAGCGTACCTCTAAAAGATTCTGCGCCGGTGTTGTGCCGTAAAATGATGGTCTGCCATAAACTGATTGGGTAAGATCGGGCGCGTCCCCGCGAAGGAGCGAGCAGCGAGAGGGGGAGGAGCTTGCTGCAGGAGTGCACCCAGCCTGTCAGCTGAGTGTCTGGTTTTGAGAGTTTCTTTCTTGTTGGTTTAGCTCTTAAAGTCAACAAAAGAAAGACAAATAAAACAGTTATATATATGTATGGTCAATGTTACAACAGAGGGGTGTCTCGTTTATCCTTTTCTTCTTATAAAACTTGCGACGTTCTCACTGTGAAAGTGTCGGTTTCACCTTTTTGTCGTTTGACATAAATATCTGCAGTAAAAATAAACTTTTGATCATTTATCTGCACTAACTTTGCTTGGATTTAGAACCACTCTGTCACGCAACTGTACTGTGATGGATGTAACTTAATAAAAGACAAAATTAAATTAAAAAAAATGTTTTTTGACATATATTTTTTTAAGGTAGCTATTATTCATTTATTTTGAATAACAAAATAGAACAGGTAGTGCCCAATGAAAACGTTGCAAAATTTCAAAGTTATAAACTGTATTTCACTCAGAGGAACTACATTTTACAGATCTCAGTGAAGTCATGAATTAAGGGTTCAGACCAGGAAGCAGGGTTGTAGTTTAACACTCCTCTCTGCAGCTTCTGTACTGCTACCCAGCCATTACCCTATTAAGACAGTGTCTCGCCCACGGCCAAAATTCAATAGGTTAAAAAATAATCTAAAAGGAGGAAATCAGGAAAATCTCATAAAAATAAACACAACTCAGACCGAAAAGAAAAATAAAACAATTAAATGTGGCCTACTGAACATAAGGTCTCTCTCATCAAAGACTTTGCTAGTTAGTGACCTGATTTGTGACAATCAGATTGATTTATTTTGCCTCACAGAAACCTGGCTGCAGCAATAGGATTATGTTACTATAAATGTGTCAACTCCTACTAATTATTTAAGTTTTCACATTCCTCGAAATACTGGGCGAGGAGGAGGAGTAGCAACCATCTTTCAGTCCGATTTATTGACTAGTTCCAGACCAATCAATAGCTACAACTCTTTTGAATATTTAATCCTTAGTTTTCCTCATCCAAATTGCAAAGCACTAAAACCACTTCTATTTGTTGTTTTGTACCGTCCACCAGGCCCTTACTCTAAATTTTTAGATCAGTTTTCAGACCTTTTATCTGATTTAGTGTTAAATACAGATAAAGTTATTATAGCGGGGGATTTTAACATTCATGTTGACGCTGAAAGTGATAGCCTAAATATAGCGTTTAATGCTATCTTAGACTCAATTGGCTTTGCTCAAAACATTAACAACCCACCTTTGTCTTCATTCTCTGGACCTTGTGCTGACATATGGCATTGAGTGTAAAGACATAACAATATTTTCTCATAACCCTGTCCTGTCTGACCACTTCTTAATAACCTTTGAGTTTAATTTAACCGAGTATTCCACACCTGAAAGAACATTTCATTATAGTAGATAATTATCAGACGATGCTGTAACAACCTTTAAAGAATCTGTTCCACTTTTAATTTCCTCATTATCACTGAAAAGCTCAATGGAGGGCAATAATTCTGTTTCTGCCCCTTCACAAATTGATTCTTTTGTTCATAGTGTTTCTTCATCATTGCGTGATGCAATAGACAATGCAGCCCCCTTGAAAAAGAAGGTAATTATTCATAGGAGGCTAGCTCCTTGGTTTAATTCAAAGCTGCATACTTTAAAACACAATGTTAGAAAATTGGAGAGAAAATGGCGCTCTACACACCCAGAGGATTCCTACTTAATTTGGAAAAATAGCCTACTGTTGTATAAAAAGACACTTCGCCAAGCTAGATCAGCTTATTTCTTATCATTAATAGAAGAGAACAAGAATAATCCTAGGTTTCTCTTTAGTACAGTTGCTACACTTACACAGAGTCATAGCTCTGTTGAGCCATCCATTCCCTTAGCTCTTAGCAGCCATGATTTTATGGGACTCTTCTTAAATAAAATTGATTCTATTAAAAATAAAATCTTTGACATACTCCCGAAGATGATTACTTCATCCTCAGCAAGTGAGACAACATTGGAAGTAACTGCAGAACCTGATTTGAGTTTGGACTGTTTTGATCTTGTGAAGCTTCCTGAGTTATCAGAAATATTAGCTTCATCTAAACCTTCAACTTGTATGTTAGACCCAATCCCTGTTATGATTTGGGGTTGTTTGGTTTTTGGTTTCTGGTTTTTTCTCATGTTTTTCACAGTTAAGGTTTTGACTTGTTCTTTTGTTATTATTCTTCTTAGATTTTGAATCATGCTTCTGTTATTTTCCTGGTCATGCTTCAGTTTTGTCGTCTTGTTCATGTTTTGTCAAGTTTGTTTTTTTTTGCATATTAGAGTCTCTGTTTTTGCCACCGCCACGTTTTGTTCTGTCTGTCAATTAAGTTTATTCTGTTCACCTGCTTCAAGTTAATCTGTCTCCTTGCTCCACCTGGTTTTCGCTCCATATATACACACCTGTTCAGTTAGTCATGACGGAAACATTTCTCATGCTCATGTCTTGTTCTCAGATCATGTCTTGTTTTTTGCTCATGTCTGCCCGTTTGTTGTTTTGTTCCTGACTCCTGCTGTGAGTGAGTTTTTTGTTATTAAATCTTTTGCACTTACCGTCACGATGCCTGCTCGTCTGCATTCTGGGGTCCAATATCAAGTTAACCATAACAATCCCAACCAAATTATTTAAGGAAGTGTTCCCTCTGATTACCAGCCCAGTTTAGGTATGATTAATCTATCTTTAGTAAATGGATATGTACCACAGGCTTTTAAGTTAGCTGTAATTAAACCTTTACTTAAGAAACCTTTGGTTGATCAAGATGACTTGAAAAATTACAGACCTATATCCAATCATCCATTCTTATCTAAAATTCTTGAGAAAATAGTTGCTAATCAAATATGTGAGCATTTACACATCAATGACCTGTTTGAAGAGTTTCAGTCAGGTTTCAGAACTCATCATAGCACTGAAACAGCTCTGCTGAAAGTCACTAATGATATTCTTATGGCCTCAGATAATGGACTTGTGTCTGTTCTGGTTCTGTAAGATCTCAGTGCTGCATTTGATACAGTGAACCATAATATTCTCTTAAAAAGGCTGGAATATGCTGTAGGGATCAAGGGAACAGCGCTAGGCTGGTTTAAATCTTATCTGTCTGACAGATTCCAGTTTGTTCATGTAAATGATAAATCATGTTTAAACGTCAAGGTTAATTGTGGAGTACCACAGGGTTCAGTACTTGGACCAATTCTCTTTACTATATATATGCTTCCAATAGGTCAAAATATCAGGCAGCATGGGATAAATTTTCACTGTTAGCTGATGATACTCAGCTTTACTTATCCATAAATCCTGATGAACCCAATCAGATAGATAGACTACAAGCATGTCTTGAAGATATAAAAACTTGGATGACTTTAAATTTTTTGCTTCTAAATTCAGACAAGACAGAAGTTGTCGTCTTTGGACCGGAGTCTTTAAAAAAGAAACTGCTTAGTCAATCACTTAACCTGGATGGCACTAAATTGACCTCCGGTAATAAAGTAAAAAACCTTGGTGTTATTTTTGACCAGGACATGTCATTTAAATCCTATATTAAACAGGTTTCTAGGATTTCCTTCTTTCACCTCCGGAACATTGCCAAAATTAGAAATATCCTGTCCAGGAGTGAAGCTGAAAGACTAGTCCATGCATTTGTTACTTCAAGGCTGGACTATTGTAATTCTTTACTATCAGGATGTCCACAAAATGCAGTTAAAAGTATTCAGCTGATTCAAAATGCTGCAGCAAGAGTTCTGATGAAAATTAAAAAGAGAGATCATATTTCTCCTATTTTAGCTTCCCTTCATTGGCTCCCTGTTAAATTTAGAAAATAATTTAAAATTCTCCTCCTCACATATAAAGCCTTTAATGATTTAGCTCCATCATACATCAGAGATCTGATGGTTCCATATGTTCCTAACAGAGCACTTCGTTCTCAGACTGCAGGTTTACTGGTGGTTCCTAGAGTCTCTAGAAGTAGAATGGGAGGCCGCGCCAAGATGACAGACCATGAAACTATGGTACAAAGCCAGGTAATGTTAAAACGTTTGTACATGTCTTAATGTCGTTAATATATGCTCTTGGTCCATCATCTTGGCCCTAGTGCTGCTGCTGCTTCTTCTCCTGCTGGCGGTTCACAACAAATTCAGAGGTGCATACCGCTACCTACTGTACATCATTGTATAACTCCACGCACTATATTCTATGTTTTAGTTTTGTATTTCATGAAAATAAGAACAATGCTTTATTTATAATACTCTTGATTTCCTCCCTATCTCCCCTCTGTTCCTAATATTCCTTTTAGACTGAATTATCTCCCATTCTGGCACTACGTTTACTGGCGGTGAGGAGTGTGACAGCGCATGCGCAACGCGAATCGACTAACTCTGTGCTCCACTAACCAGCCTGAGATCATGTGACGCCAAGTCACTGATGTAAATTCGTATTCTCATAGAAAGAAAATCGTATTCACAAACTGTTCCAGCATATTGTATTCATAAAGAATAAACCACAACTGTAAACTTGAACGTTGTGTTTGTAATTTCTTGAAGCTGTAACATTTTATTTTGTATTCTTATAGAGAAAATATACAATACCTCTTTTGGATTTTACTTATGCACAACTATTGACTAATATGCACACATTTCCGTCTTTACATCCACATTGTTTTTGACAGCGTTCTTACCCCATACGCTATATAAATAAAACTGAATTGAATTGAATTGAAGTCACAAATGGCCAAAAATCGATGTTTTTCTTTGCTAAAAAATTATTATGGCCAATATGTCTTGACCAATGAAATGTAATTTCTGCCCTAAATGACTTTTACTGATGAGCTGAATTTCACAGACCTCTCAGAATGCACGCTGTGCAAAATTGCCAAAATAGTCAAAATCTAGGTTTTTTCCTCTGCCAAAAATTTATTATGGCCTTTTTCACTGACCATTGAAATGTAATTTCAGCCTAAAAGTTCTCTGCTTCAGTCTGAGAAATTATATTTTACTGATCTTACTGAACACTGCCCATTCCACACTAAATAAAATACACAAAATGAAAAATATTGCACTATTTTGTTTGCCAAAAACTGCTCAAGGCTTGTTCTGTGACCCATGAAATGTTATTTCTGCCTAAAATAACTTTATTCCATTCAGAGGGATTATTCACTGCCAGTTGAATTCCTGCATCTCACTGAAAGAAAAGGTTCCAGAACATACTGAAGACCCCGCTGCCTTGCCTGAAAGTTAGAATCATAAGGTCATTTGCCTCACTGCACACACATGACACTGAGAGACTCACTCAGAACATTCAGGAGAGGCCTCTACACATTGCACATAACATTTCTTCAGCATGATGAACTTGCGACATATGCAGCAAAGAACATGTCAAGAATGCACCACCAACTTCATTCTCCTTAATTTCTTTTTTTTATTCGGTGGCTACTAGGCAATCCTTTGCCTGCCCTACAATGTCTGCAACGGGAACTAAGTATTGTTATCACCCCAGCAGTGACAATTGTAGTTCAGGAAAATATCACTGTTTCTGCTAGATTTGATTTATGTGACGTTGTGAAGTGTGGTTGTTCCTCAAGAGGATGAACCACGTATGAAGTTTATGTCTGTGTGTTTCCTCAGGGTCAGCCTACTTCTTTTTCTAGTTGGTGCCTGTCCTGGTCGACCGTTTATTGGAATTCTAATCCTAAGAGGTACTTGTCAACATGGCTCCATTAAATAGAAACAGTTTGAGCAACAGGTAGCTGTCAGTTTTGACCGGTGGAGGCTCAATGGTTAATGTAGAGGCATAGTGATAAAATTAGGTTTGAGATGGATTTATTGTCCAAGTGCAGGCCATGTGTACACCAACACCAACTTACACTGAAAGCAGCTATCTGCCTTTTATAGCTAGGCTGCCCTGAGTAATTTACAGAAAGACACCATACAAGGGGAATAATCAGAAAAGAACAAATAAACAATATTTACCCAAAACTAACACCAAAATAATTAATAATACCCAATAAAAATTTACATAAATACAAATCATTACAACTAAACAAATCTAAAATCAATCAAAATAATACATCAAATTTAGCATAAATACTCCATGCACTACCCTACTTATCTCTTTGGTTTGGTCCAATAACTTTTATGCAACACCTGGAGCATGTCTCTCCCTTTTGCTGCCACGCGCTGCTGAGGAGCCAAACCAAGAAGAGGTGAGTGCTTTCAATTAAACTGGCATATTGTCAAACTAATAAGTTAAACCAAACAGAAATCTAAGGAAACATAAACTGACATTCATACCTACACTCTCTTTATAGAAAAAGGATGGCCAGTCCCCCTGCTTGAGGCAGTTCCTGTTGCTGTTTCAGAAGGGTCAAATCATTGGCATGCATCAAGCAGAGAAAACATCTAAGGATATTGCAGAAACTACCAAAATTGGGTTAAGAACTGTTCAATGCATTTTTAAAAACTGGAAGGATAGTGGGGACCCATCGTCTTTGAGGAAGAAATGTGGCTGGAAAACAATTCTGAAAGATCGTGATTGGCGATCACTTAAACGTTTGGTGAAATCAAATCGAACAAAAACAACAGTAGAACTCTGGGCTATGTTTAATAGTGAAAGTAAGAGCATTTCCACATGCACAATGCAAAGGGAACTCAAGGGACTGGGACTGAACATCTGTGTAGCCTTAAGAAAACCACTAATCAGTGATGCTAACTGGGAAAAAAGGCTTCAAATTGCCAGAGAGCATAAAGATTGGAGTCTGGAGCAATGGAAGAAGGTCATATGGTCTGATGAGTCCAGATTTACTCTGTTCCAGAGTGATGGGCGCATCGGGGTAAGAAGAGAGGCAGGTGAAGTGATGCACCCATCATGCCTAGTGCTTACTGTACAAGCCTATGGGAGCAGTGCTGTCTTTCTTTCATCCCAGTGCAGGTCAGACTGCAAAACTGTCGGCATCTACTAACCTAAAAAACATGCCGCTTCTAAGCTTCCTGAAACTCAAGGATTTAATCAATCTAGGGTAAGGACATTTTTTTCTAAATATAAATTATTGCATCACGCAGCGCATGAACAAACATTCATTTATTCCAACAAAGAAACAACATTGCAGACAGAGACAAAGAGACAAGATTTTATCATTGATCAAATTATAAATATCAAATTTACTATATCATTTTTTGAAGTCAAATTTACTGAGTGACTTGCTGAAGCTTTAGGAAATAAAATACATTTTCATCAATCTCTTTTCAAAAATATGTATTCTTAGCAATATCTCTTAATGCTTTGATTGATCTATTTAGTTTTGATAAACATCAGGATACTGTGTAAAGATAAGTGCACATAGTCGAAAGAAATCTCAAAAAACTTGCACAGCAACAGTCTTCTCTTACATGAATTCATATTTTCAGCTGCTTAAAATTATTTGCAATGACTGCAATAATAACAGTCTGAGAGTTGCTGCTATTATTCTTTTTTAGATTTCATTGGATCATAGCTGACATCTGACCCACCACAGCCAGCTTTGAAGCCTCCGTCTCTGCTCCCATCGGCCTCCAGACCTCTGCTCTGCCACCACCGTTGTCAGAGGCTCCTTCTAAGCCGCTGGCGGCCTCCAAGGCTCCTGCTCCTTCATTGACGGCCTCCCAGTCCTCGTCATCACCAAGATCTCAATACTTTTGGCCTTCTGAACTCTGTGCCTCATCAGGATGATCACCCGGCTGTCCGCCTGTACTTTGTGCCTCCTCGGGATGACCTCCCGGCCAGCTGCCTGAACTCTATGCCTCCACTGGACGTCCTCCTGCCCATCAGCCTGAACTCTGGGCCTCCGTGGGACGTCCTCCCGGCCGATCTGCCTGTGTTGCTACTGTTAGTTTCATTGTTACTTATTTCTGTTTACTTCGATTTTTTGTTGTTCTCCTGGATTTCCTGTTCACCTGTCTTAATTAGCCTCCTTCCTTCAGTTGTAAGCAGGGGTAAAAGTGAGCCGGTACGGTCCGGTACTGCGTCCCACTAAAAGATTCTGCGCCGGTATGCAGTACCGGGAAGAGGGAAGAACCCGGCTGTCTGCTATGAAGCCGTCACCCAGAACCACGGCTGTAAAAACTCACGAGCACACAAAGACCTTATACCAATAGGTAGTTTAAAACATGACTTAATCTGTTTATAAATATAGATTTTTCCCCTCATTCCAAATAGTTTCTGAACTGTTCTGCTATGCTGGAGCCTCAATGCTCTTGCTTTGCTTCTCTCCGCTCGGAGCTCGAGGCTTTTGTGAACAGCCAGCCTTTAAAACGAGCACCGCTACATTTAATGTCTGTCTGCTCACTGCTAAATACCCCAGTTAAAAGCAAAGGGAGAGAAACTAGTTGTGTTTCATATTATTTTGCTGAATTACAACAACACAGTACAGCTCGAAAACACCGCTTACGACCAGAGATTTCACATACGCTACACGAGAGCGCATGCACGCTTACCTCCAAAACAGAGCGGTTGCCAAGGAGATCGCTGCGTTCGATTTAATGGACTGGGAGATTTTACACAGGTGGTGCACAGACATAAAAAACCGCTGCATGCATTAGGACAGGACGATCAATAAATCACTTACCATCTACAGGCTTTTAAATAAAACCGCGAAAACAACCGAACTGTCAAATTTTTAATTTATATGAAATCAAAACTTGAACACAGTGCAGAGATCAATAGCTTTTTTGTTCAAAAGAGAAGACGGAAACTGAAGGTGAAAAGTTATGGATCAGAAAATGTTTTATCATTGTTTCATACATGGCAGTTCTTTAATAATTGAAATATATGTATATATATATATATATATATATATATATACTCGTACTCGTACTCGTCGTCTTCCGCTTTATCCGGGACCGGGTCGCGGGGGCAGCAGACGACTCAGCAGAGACACCTAGACGTCCCTCTCCCCAGACACCTCCTCCAGCTCCTCCGGGGGGAGCCCGGGGGGAGCCCAAGGCGTTCCCAGGCCAGCCGAGAGACATAGTCCCCTGGGCCTCCTCCCGGTGGGATGTGCCTGGAACACCTCCCGAGGAAGACGTCCAGGAGGCATCCGGTATAGATGCCCGAGCCACCTCAACTGGCTCCTCTCGATGTGGAGGAGCAGTGGCTCTACTCCGAGCCCCTCCTGGAAGGCCGAACTCCTCACCCTATCTCTAAGGGAGTGCCCGGCCACCCTACGTAGGAAGCTCATTTCAGCCGCTTGTAATATATATATATAAATATATATATCTATATATATATATATATCTATCTATATATATATATATATTTACATACATGCCCAAAGTGCCTCCCCAGCCCCCCTCTAGCTCCGCCCCTAAGTACCGGCAAGAATTTAAAACTCTTACAACCAGGGGTGAAAGTAGAGTGTGTATCTCACCAGCTGCTCCTGATTTGCCTCTAATTTGCTCCTTGTGTTCATTAGTCGATTCTCAACCCTTCCTCAGCATTTTTACTCTCTGGTTTTCATTGTTTTCCACTGGTTCCTCCTGGTTGCTACCCGTGCCTTGCCACTGTTGTTTACCTGCTCCACATCTGATACCCTACCTCTGTTCCATGACCTCGGCCATATTCCATATATTCCATAATAGTCCATATTCTATTATTAAATATTAAACATACTTCTCCCTAACCCTTTTCTGCACTTTGATCCAGCAAATCTCAGCGTTTTATGACACTATCGTTCAGCTATGCATTTTCTTTAACTACAATAATCCTCTTCATGTCTACGTTTTGATGTATTAACTGTAAATCAGAAAGAAATTATTTAACTCAGTTTTTGTACTGGAGTTGTTTGCTCTGTTACTTAGATGTTTCCCTAGTCGTAGTAATACTTAAGAATGTAATTTTTTCAGTATGTTTCAGTAGTGAAATACAGTATATAGATAAACAAATCAGGTAAATGGAAACAAGAAAAGATTTTTAAACATGTATAATGCATGTGAACATCATCAAAGGTCAAGATTCTGAGACAAAAAAAAAAGTACAATTAGAGTTTAATTAATAAACTTTAATTTTGTCTTTTATACAACCCATACCAGCCAAACTTTTCAAATATTGCAAAAAAACTATTGAAAAAAATTTGGACATATGAAAATTGTTTCCTTGAGTTCCTTGAGTTACTGTTGACAAGCAAAAATGGTGTACTGATTGACCATCTCCTCCATGCCCCTGCAGGTAGATCCATATTCATTAAGTTGGCATTCTTCTTCTGAGGGCCAGTACTCAATCCAGGTCCTCTCCCCGAGCACATACTGAAACCTAAGAAGAGCAAGGCCAAAAATACACAGAAATGTAAAGTGAGCAGTTTCACAGACAAAATAAGACATGCTTTTATAAAATGATATGAGTCCATTTTGATATGTCCTGCTACATGTTGTGAAAAACAGATAAAGCAGTATAAAGTCAAATAACATGATGCCTAAAATGTCAGTCAATTGATTTCAAGAATAAATATGCACAAATCTTGCTCATAACTATCCATCCTTTGTGCATGCCCATTCTTGTAAGGATAGCCTCATGAGCAGCTGTAGTCATCCTTTCTTGTCCATCTTTTTTTAATATTAAATACTCAAAACAAGGCAGAGGTTTCCTGTCTTATTACTGATTTTCTGCAACCAACGCAAAAAATAAATGAACTTCATATTATTTACTGACACAGATCCACAATCACCCCCCTGAAGCTTGTTGATGGCAACAAGAAACATATGGTTTCTCTGCAACTTGCTGAGGAACATTTGTCCAAATATTAGTGTGGATCAATGTATATACAACCCGTGTGGATAGGAGGAAATTTATATTAAACGTTGTGCACTTAATTCATATTTATAAAAATGATAAATTATATCTTTCATTGTCAGTCTATCCTTGAAACACAAACAGCCCTTCAAATAAATAATTAAAAGCCCAAACTTCTTTTGACATTCAGAGCACTGAGTATGTGTAACCCTCTGACTGGGACTGTAGCTCTTAATGAGCAGTAATGCTTTCAGGGATTCCATTGCATTAAGAAACCACTTACGTTTTCTTCTGTTCATCTTTGTGAATGTCTTTAGATGATCCCATGATGAGATATGTTTTGCCTGTTGCCAGACTTAAAGCTTTTCTGCAATGCTGATAACCGAGGAATGTACGCAGTTTGTTAGCAGAACCGACATCAGTACTTCCTGTGGGTAGATTGTTAAACAAGAGGAGAGAGAGACAATGGTTATAGAAGGGTGTGAAGGAGAAATATGCAGTTTTGACACACACAGTAACTCCAAAATCAATCTTAGAGCCCTTCAAACTGTTCAAATCTGTATGAAGACACTAAAAAAATAATTTTAATTATATTTCTCTTTTTATTGAGAGAGGAGGGAAGCTATGTTGTAATACTAGTTTAACAAAGTACATATCAGTATTTTCTTAAACCTCTCATGCCATTGTCACCGTGGCTAAAAAGCTAAAAACAATACCCACCTTCTTTAATAACTTCCACAATGCGCATTGTGTAAGAGTCTGTAGACAACTCAATGTCATTGCCTTCCACCCTAGCTTTGTAGGCTGTGGACAGACAATATACAGGTTTGAGCTCTCATTATAATTCAACAGAAAAATGTATTTTCGTCATGTAGGAATTTTCAGGATTTGCAGTACACTTATTGTTTCTTACCAAATTCTATTTTGCTGGTCTCTGTGCTCTCGCAAATCTTAGCTGTGCGCTCATCGTTGCTAATTTGACCACTTTTCTGCATACTGCAGTTCTCTAATAAAAAAAAGAGATTCTGTTTAAGCATGTTGCAGATCTATGAAAATGTGAAAGTACAAGGGTGACCGCAAGTCAAAATGAATGTACATATACACTCACTGGCCACTTTATTAGGTACACCTGTCAAACTGCTCATTAACGTACATTTCTAATCAGCCAATCACATGGCAGCAACTCAATGCATTTAGGCATGTAGACATGGTCAAGATGGTCTGCTGCAGTTCAAACCGAGCATCAGAATGGGGAAGAAAGGTGATTTAAGTGACTTTGAACATGGCATGGCTGTTGGTGCCAGACGAGCTGGTCTGAGTATTTCAGAAACTGCTGATCTACTGGGATTTTCACGCACTACCATGTCTAGGGTTTACAGAGAATGGTCCGAAAAAGAGAAAATATCCAGTGAGCAGCAGTTCTGTGGGCACAAATGTCTTGTTGATGCCAGAGGTCAGAGGAGAATAGCCAGACTGGTTCGAGCTGATAGAAAGGCAACAGTAACTCAAATAACCACTCGTTACAACCAAGGCATGCAGAAGAGCATCTCTGAACACACAACACGTCAAACCTTGAGGCGGATGGGCTACAGCAGCAGAAGACCACACCAGGTGCCACTCCTATCAGCTAAGAACAGGAAACTGAGGCTACAATTCACACAGGCTCACCAAAAGTGGACAATAGAAGATTGGAAAAACGTTGCCTGGTCTGATGAGTCTCGATTTCTGCGGCGACATTTGTATGGTAGGGTCAGAATTTGGCGTCAACAACATGAAAGCATGGATCCATCCTGCCTTGTATCAACGGTTCAGGCTGGTGGTGGTGGTGTAATGGTGTGGGGGATATTTTCTAGGCACCTTAGTACAAATTGAGCATTGTGTCAACACCACAGCCTACCTGAGTATTGGTGCTGACCATGTTCATCCCTTTATTACCACAGTGTACCCATCTTCTGATGGTTACTTTCAGCAGGATAAAGCGCCATGTCATAAAGTACGAATCATCTCAGACTGGTTTCTTGAACATAACAATGAGTTCACTGGACTCAAATGGCCTCCACAGTCACCAGATCTCAATCCAATAGAGCACCTTTGGGATGTGGTGGAACAGGAGATTTGCATCATGGATGTGCAGCCAACAAATCTGCAGCATCTGTGTGATGCTATCATGTCAATATGGACCAAACTCTCTGAGGAATGTTTCCAGTACCTTGTTGAATCTATGCCACCAAGGATTAAGGCAGTTCTGACGGCAAAAGGGGGTCTAACCCGGTACTAGCAAGGTGCACCTAATAAAGTGGCTGGTGAGTATAAAATAGAAGTAGTCGTATGGTGAAATAATTTACAGTGCTTTGCAAAACTATTCAACGTGTAAAAACATCAATACATTTTATTCAAATTTATGGACAAAACCAACAGAAAATAGTGGATAACTATGAAGTAGAAAGAAATTATACATGGTATTCTTCATTTTTACAAATCACCTTTTAAAAGGTGTTGCATATGTATTCAGTGCCCTTAAGACAATGCTTAGCAGAGCCCTCTTTGTTGTACCTAATACTAAATACATTCTAACTCCAGAATATGGTTTGATCTAAACTAATCCACTGTAGCTCTGCAATATGGTCATCTTCTGAGTCCATGATGAAGGAAAACATTTTCCCAGCATGAAGCTACAACAGCCATGCTTTAATGTGTTCAGTGTTAAAACCTTTGGTCTCATCTAATTCAAAGCTTTTCTTTAACCTCTTTGTTGTGTTCCTTTGTTGTTTGTGGCAAGCTGAAAATTGAATTTTTTTTGGCTTTCTTTTAACAGTGACTTTTATATTCCATTCATCAATAAAGGCCAGATTTTTGGAGTTAATGACTAATAGTCCTATTAACAGATTTTTCAACATGAGCGGTGGACTGCTACAGCTTCTCCAGAGGTACCATAACCGAATTGTGCTTTGAACTTCTCTAATGTCAAACTACAAGGCCTTTATGGAACGAAAGTTCAAAATTAGGTTACTTTTGAGGGCAGTTAGTTGCACTGGGTTTTATTTAGGGGTAAAAGAGAAAAGCTTTGATACTTTTGCAAATACCTGTCGGTTTTTAGGAATGCAGGGAAGTAAATGATTCGTTATTCATCCTAAAATCTTCTTGCAGACCATTCTAGTTTACCTTCTGCACAGGTGCATTCCTCATCTCTACAGAGCTGTAGCAGTTTTCCACCCTTCCTCTCTGGATGGTAGAATTTCACACAAGGTATTTCTGAAATAGAAAAAAATATATATATTTAAAACACATGTATTCTTAGTGAATGAGGAATAGTATTAAGCCCATTTCACACAAACATAAGATGAAAAACCCTAAAGCCTATTCCTCTAAAACTTACGCTCATAATACTCATAAACAGAAACAGCTGCTGGTTGTAAGACTCCAACTTGTAATGTTTGATGGACCCTGAAACTGATTTCCTCTGGTCGTGTGTGAGAAACCTGGTGGGAGATTTATAATAAGGGTGGAACACTAATGAACAAGCAAATATGCAGTGAAAAAACTAAAGAAAATGACTGAATTTTTACCTTGTCCAGATAGATGATGAGCGAGCCTCTTTCTGACAGAACTGTGTTCATCTCATATCTCGCAATGGTGCGGGCTCGTCCTTTAGACAACTGCACACACATGTAAACGCATGCCCTCAGTCATCTTTAATACTGCTAAACAGACCTTAGAATAACTGAAAAGTATCAACTCTAAATGCTAAAGTCTCATTGAGGTACAGTTAAAATATTAAATTAGTTGAAATATAATTAAATCATCTTAATCTTTTCCTGTTTTAGGTCACATAGGATTACCAGTATTGGATAGATTTCCAACATGCATAATTTATCAGCGAGAGAGAGTTTTTTGAGAATTTATTTAATGTTTTCTTTAAATTCACAAGTTTACATACACTAAAATTAGTATGCCTTTAAACACTTTGGAGAGATCCAGAGATTGATCCCATTGCCTTTTAAGAATCTAATTCACATTCACATAATTTAATAATGAATCATAATAAATCCTAGGGTAATGTCCAGCCATTGTGCTGTTTAGAAAGGGGACAATTTCTGTGATCTGATAACAAAAAGGTTTTGTTGCCAAAGGAATTAAATCCAGAACAAAAGCTAAATAATATGAAGATGCTGGATGAAGCCCCAGGGTATCATTATCCACACTGAAAAAGTCCTGTAAACAACATTGGCTGAAAGGCTTATCAAGGAAGAAGCCATTAATCCAAAAACCACATAAAATGTTTGCATTGTGCAAATGCACACAGAGGTAATAATCTTTCTTTGTAGATCTGTCTTATTCTAATGACCATCATTTCATTGGGTGGAAAAGGGAGGAAGCTTGAAACCCTGATTATGCCCTCCCAACCGTGAAGGTGGTGGCAGCATCATGCAATTTGGGTATTTTGCTGCAGAGTGACTGCTGCAGTTAGGAACATGCACATTAGGAAGCAACACTCTGAAGAAAATTGAAGCATCTCAAGACATAAACCAGGAAGTTAAACCTTGGGCAATATGTGTCTCCCTGACCCATATGGTTGGTTACAAAGTGGTTTAAGAACAGCAAAGATAATATTTTGGAATACACATGACAAAACCATGATTTCAGTCCAATCATAACATTTAGGGGCATGGCTATAAAAGGTGTGTGTGACCAGGGCAATCTACAAACCTGACTCAGTTACACCATTTCTGTCAGGAATGGCCAATTTCTTGCAAACTTTGGACATCCAAAACGTTTGATCTAAGTTATTAATTTTTAAAAGGAATTCCACCAAAAATAAAGGAAATGTGTTAAAACCTTTTGAATTTGAAGTTAAAAAAAAAACCCTGCTCACATCATTCTGGCGTTTAGCAAACTGAAATAATTTGGGTAATCTTAATTGACCTAAAACAGGAAAACTGTAGTCTGATTTAATGTCAGACAGTAAAAAGGGTAATGTTTTTATATGTATGTCCAACTGTAAATATCCCATTCAATCTCTTACTGCATCCAGGTCCTTTGTGTTCACTGTGAAGCCAGTTAGCAGACCAATGTCTAAGATTGACATTTTGGCATCACTGTTCTTGTCCTTATACCTGTGGGCAAAATGTTCAATGAATAATTTAGATATTTTCACATACTTTTTTAACATAACCTGAGGTGTGGTGTAAGGTACTTACAAAACATCTATCCTAAGCATGTATGTCTTGCTATCATAATCCGATTTTTCTAAAGAAATAAAATGTTAAATCCACATAAATTATGCTTTCTTATGCGTCATGCTTTTTTTTTTTAACCATTTACATAAATAGAAAAATAAATTCAAAAACAAAACAAATGAATATCAAATTACCTGGGATTAGTTGCACAGATAAATTAAACTTCTGGCAGTCGCTTTCCTTTTCTTTAGGGATGGCATAATAAAGCGACACCATCTGTAACGTCAGGGCAGTAGGATTTTTGTGTTGCAATGTCAAAACATCTGCCATCTGTCTAAATTTTAGGCTTCACGTGCAAAATAACTGATAAAAAATTGTAACTACTTTATGGAATATGTTTGAGAGTTTAGATTATTAACAGCTCTTGAAAATATTAATATTGTACGGGCTACACTAAACAGTTTACAGATGTTTAATTTAGACCATATAATGCCCTCTTTAGATTTCAATTCAAAGAAAAATCAACAAAAATAGGTGCTGACCAACATAAACATAATAAACTGACTGAGTACGTTACAACATACTCTTCAGATGTGTTTCTATCTCTAAACTGCAAGCAAAACCAAACAAATTATAATCACTTTGTCTAGCACAACACCACCCCTGTTGGTCCCCATATCCCAGATATAGAAATGTCTCCTTCTCCATATTATTTATCTGAATAAGCAAAGAGCCCAGTATGTGTTCTTCTATATTTTTCAAAGTTATGAGTTACAATTGTCCAAACACACTGCAGAGTTTAGAAATATGTGTCATCATGACAGCAATGCAAATTTTTCCTTTAGCAATATTTAAATAATGGTGCAATTTAACAAAAGAAATACTAAAGCTAAGCATTATTATATTATTTGTAAAATGTTCACCAATACCTTAATTTTTCTCTGACAACCAATTTGATATAAAATCATTTTAATTAGAAAACCTTGGTATTTTGTTGACTGTCATTATTGCTAATAGGTATTTTTAAAGAAATAAATGCATCAGACTCTTAATGCATCAGAATGAAAATGTAAAACTGTTTCATGTCTGAAATATTTCAAACTTATTCTTAATGATCCAATGTTCACATACTACATGTATATAGAACTTATCTGGAATTAAAATCAAAGTCACATACTTTCACTGTTGCTTCTCCGGTTCCGGTGGCAGTTACTCTCACATTCTGGTTGATGTCATTAATCTGTCAAAATGTATTTATTTTTATTGAGAAGAAACCAGGTGATAAACACAGAGTGGTTTAAATGTGAAAAGGAGTTTGTGGTCTTACTTTAGATGTTCTTGTGAAAAAGTGATTTTCTCTGTTAAAGTTGAACTTGTCAGGCTTTGCTCTGCCTGGCAACAAGATGTCAATATTTAAATCGTATTCTGGTTCTTTAGCCTTGCTCCAATACTCTGCTATAGCCTGGTACACGATAATAGTGGCCTGGGAATAAAGAAAAATCACAAATGAGAGAAGAATTGTAAAAAATTCTAGTTTAACTAAACAAGTGACGTTTCCGCGAGAACGAGTCTAGAGGTTTGTGTGAACAAAGGTTGTGAGCTACCTGAGTTGATCCAAAGCCTCCACCCACAAACTGTTGTTGGTTAAACCATCTAACGACCGGTCTTGCATCTTCAAAGGCCTATATTAAAAGAATACAAGAAAGGATTTAAGCCTGCTAAGAGGGAGAGATTTTAAAAGCTAAAACTGAAATTCTGAAAGTTAACTGAAAGTTGCTATGTATGTTGAGGAATGAAGTTAGTAATGGTAGTAAAACAAAAATCTTAAAATTTTTTTGACAACCTACTTAAATAGAAAATAATAAAACAAAATAACAGAAAAACCTCTGTGGAGGCCAGAATCAGCTCCCTGATCAGTTTTTTGTAATGCTAGCAGCACAACTGTCAAGTGAGAAGTTATTTGCTTTGGCCCTGATGAATACACATATATATGGACAGGGTTTTCTCTAAATGCATGCATGACGTCTCATTCAAATGTGGGCGTCTGGCATAACCGCAGAGATGCTGTGAACTTGAGAAAGCTATTGTTATAGCAGATATGCCTATGCGTTTAGGTTTAAAATTAGGCAAAGATAAAACAAAGATTAAAACAATGGCTCAATACTTATGGAACAAACGTTCACCTTCACTCTGACCAGGGCCAAAAGAGCATAAGCTGTCGCCTCTTGTGTGAATGTCCGTTGTCCAGGTACAGGCCAGTGGTTTAATGCTGACAAACAAAAACTTGATGTAAGATTATGAAGTAATTCTGACACAGTTAATTAATTGCAATTTTTTATATTTCTGCAATATCTATCAATTGATTGATCGATCGATCGATCAAGGCTAATACCAGGAGAAGCAAATTTGTAGATGATTTCCCGGTTAAGTTTGTCTTCATTGGCGAGGGCATATGATGTAATGGCAACAGCATAAGGGTTGGTGAGGCTCGGGAGACGTCTCTCAAGATAGGTGACTGCTTTCTCTATACTGGATGGGAGGCTCTAGGTAAATAAAAAGCAGAACATGGGAAAGCAATAGTTTATTGGAAATCTAGATATCTAGATATATCAATATGAAGACATGAACCTTTGATTTTGCCTCCTGCTCAGTTATATCATAGTTTTCTTACATTGATTCCTTGGCAAACCTTTTCTAAAAACAGTGATGAGCTAAATGAAGAAGTTAAAAGCAGGCGATTAGAAAACACAATGTGCTGGTAAGGTACTCACATTTACAGTTTCTGTGCATAGTGGGCGTGTTTCCTGCATGGCAATTAGGCAGAAGGCCGTCATGGAGGCATCTGAGTCTCCACCAAGCACATCGCCCTACATGAGTGCATATGCAAAAGCCAACATGTCAGGGAAAATAGTCCTCATCATCATCCAAAAAAAAAAAAACACTGTGTTTGGTTTTAGAAGAGAATGCTCAGTTTTGCGGTAGGGAATATTGTAATGGAGGTAATAAGCTTGGCACAAAAAGTAAGGACATTTTTGTTGTTATTCTTTTGTTGTAACATTGCTTCTTGGTAATAAATCCTATGCTGTTCGACAGTTTATTTTGCTTTAAATGCTGCCATGATGAGCAGCAGAGCTGAGTATGTGAGATGTGCCTATAAAAACATGTAATATCCTCTCTGCTCTTGACTCTTGTTTGCTGTCATTTATTGACTTGGGCGATTGATTTTGGAAAAAAACAAGACTTAATATAGAAATTGGAACCATTTATTCATTTAACAAAGAAGGGCCTCAGTTACACCATTTTGGTCACACACTGCAGTGGGATAGCGGCAACAGAAATCAACCAGCATTTGTCGCAGCTCAGCCAGTTTGGTTATGTTGGCCACTCTGGCATGAACAGCACACGCAAACGGATCCCAAATGTGTTTAGAGGGGTTCAGGTCAGGACTGAAGAACACCTAATTCAACTTCAGCACTCTTTGATAAACCCTATTCTGTGTGGGCAATCATGATCCCTTCGAGAGTATAGTTTGGCCCCTAAATATGGAGATGTGGGATTGCTACTGGTTGTACAATCTCATACTAAAAACTCTCCATTTTGAGATTGCCACCAATTGTGACAAACCTTGTGTTTCCAGGAAGTGAGATGTTGCCCCGCACGATTACATTGCTTCCACCATTAGAACAGAGGACTTGGCAAGGTTTTGATTGGACCAGGGATTCTCAAACATTTAATCATTTATTGGGGCATTATTAAATTGATGACTCCAGATGACTTTGTGTTCATCTGGAGGAGGAAATTAAAGCCTCTCAATCATAAGGTCAGTTTAATAATTTCATGATATATTTAATTAATCCGTAATGTATTAAACAAATAAATGATACATTTCATTATTTAATGGTACATTTATTTATTAAATTGTACACTAATTAATTTAATAGAACATTCACATTTATTTCAAGATATATTTATGCAATGCTGTCCCTTTTGGTTCTCCATACACCTCAGGGGTCATATCATGATGATTCTGAAAATCATCAGGAGAACCCCTACTTGGTGTCTCACAACTCCTTGGGTTAGATCTACATTTTCCGCTGTGCTTTTCCACCCACAAATGCAATTTCCTTACAATGTGACATAGTGTTAGTGGAAATAAACAGGCCTTTCAGGAGTATACGTTTTTGTAAAGAAGCAAAAATATCGACCAAACACAAGTCGCCTCACTCCCTTGCTGCTATGATCATGTACAGTATGGCTTATTAGTGGTGCACTAACCTGCATCTCTCTGTGGTGTACTTTTCCAACCTCTTTAAACATGCCATCAGGCTGCTGAGCTTTGAGGATCAGATACTTCACAGCGCCACAGATGTGATCACTTTGCACTGCTATCAAATTGTTAGCCATAGCAAACACCTTGGCAACATATGCTGTCAGCCTTGTGGAGAAAATAAATGAAGTAATAGTTTAGTTCAACAAACTGCATGTAGAATAAATACTGAAGTTAAGTATTTTCTCCAACACAATCCTTTAATGTTGCATGGCTTACCAGGAACTACTTGCATGATCAGCCCACACAGCAAATGAACCATCACTTTTACGGTATGATAACTCATTGTTGTATCCTAAATAGATAGAAAATTATCCATTTATTTACAAATACCCTCACATTTTTTCAGTCAATAATAGAAAGAGGAATTCTTTCAAGTGAAATCCATTTCTCTTTTCATCTACGTGACCTCACCAGTTTTTATGTGCTGAAGAGCTACGTTACGTTGGTGGAAACCAACAGCCTCCCACTGGTTGGTTTTGTCCAAATATGTGGTTGCAATGACTGGCAGGGTCATGTGAATCATGTTCTGCTCTCCACAGCCTCCAGGCTGGTAGATCAAAGTACCCATGGATTTACCACTAATGGCATTCTCCACAAGTCCAGAAACTTGTTCTCTGCCTGCATGCATAAAAATAAAATGGGGAAGTTAACAGAGAGATGATAAACAGTCAATACTTATTTAATTGTCAAGACACTATCTCTGCATAATTGGTATGAGTGTAACAGTATCTCTCACCAGTCACAGAAACCTGGGTGCTGGTGGGTGCATTTGGTACCAAATCTTTCCTGGGAATATTACTGTTCAGGGTTTCTGTTTGTGTACCACCTGAAGAGAGAAAAGTGCATGCAATTAGGAAAACATTAAAACCTTGAAAATGTTAATGTCTTGTGTGAAACTACATGTGTAAACATACTTTGGCCTTTTTCAACTGGATCTAGAGTTACACTCTGTGCAGATTTAATCAGTACTCCTTCAGGCTAAAAAAGTAAATCAGAACAGAAATTAGAAACAAATATTAATTCAATGATTCTGGTGGGTCAAAACAAAAAAAAAACATACAAGCATCAGATTTTAGAGCCAGAAAATCTAAAAATATTAAAAGCATGACACAAATAAATCAAAACCTGCCTTTGCATTGTTTTACACATAACTCATTTTACAAATTTACTTTGCTAAAGCAAAATGAGCCTGTTGGGTCACACTTACACATATGGATGCTAATTTGGGGCCCATCTGTCTGTGAGCATTCAGTTAATTGGGTAAAAAAAACTTTCTTTCACTGTGTTTATAATTTTTATGTTTCCTCTATCAGTAGAAAATATCCTTAGAAAGAGGTTCCCTCTCTCTAATAATTTTTTCTGCATGTTTAGCCATGATAATTAGCTTCATTCATTCATTCATCTTCTATACCGCTTATTCCATAGAGGGTCACGGGGGAGCTAGTGCCTATCTCCAGCAGTCTACGGGCGAGAGACGGGGTGCACCCAATCCATCGCAGGGCAACACAGAGCCATACAGGACAAACAACCATGCAGACACTCATTCACACCTAAGGGCAATTTAGAGTGACCAATTAACCTAACAGGCATGTTTTTGGACTGTGGGAGGAAGCCAGAGTACCAGGTGAGAACCCACACATGCAAAGGGAGAACATGCAAACTCCATGCAGAAAGACCCCCGGCTGGGAGTTGAATCCAGGACCTTCTTGCTGCAAGGCAACAGTGCTAACAATGTTGGTAGCACTAATTAGATTCAACTTTGTAAATTTTTTTTCACCTTGTCTCTGCCAAATGTAGTAGAGTGTTTGACTGAAGCTATGGCCTGAATATATGTAAGTAATTTACTTTTCTTCTTTCCACCACATGTATATTATTAGTACCTTGCAATTACGTTTTAGGACCTAACAACATATTAGGGGGAAATTAACTGCAGGCAGGCTGATACAGTTTGAGCCCTGAAACAGACGTGTTACAGCTACATTAGTATAGGGTGGATAAACCCTTATGAGTAAAACCAGGAATGATTATATGTTGTGCATGGATCACTGATGTAATGTAAGCTGATGTAATTATAGCGTGTGTTATAATGTGCTTGTGTTTGGGGTTCTGAGTATGTGTTCTGTTTATGTTCTCTGCCCTTCCATGTTTTTCACTTGCTTTATCTCAGCTCATTCAGGTTTATTACATTCATTCTGGTGTTTCGATGTTTTGGTTGGTATTTCCAGACTTTACATCGTGTCTATTTGAGATGGACTCTGTATTATGCACTGAAGCCTGAGTTAAACCTTTCAAATATAACATCATCGCTCTTCTTCAACTTTTAGATTTTAGCTAACTTGAGCTAACGTTTTTCTTTTCACACTTTTTTATAAAGTTCTTGACTTTGGGCTGTGGAAATTAATATAACTATTGTGAAGTACACGCCTGAAAAAAAAGCTGAAAAGGAAAAGTTGTAAAAATGAAGAAATATGCCCTTTAACTAAAACATGTAATGGACTGTATAAAATTAAGTAAACATTTTCTGAAAATCCAAATTTTGTCTTTTTTATAGAAAAAAACTTTATTTTATGTTATTTACCATCAGCCTATACACAGGTTTGTGGGCAGTTTTTGTTGTTTTTTTAAACAAAAGACTAAATACTTATTCTGGTATGTAGGATTTTGGCACATAACTCAAAACTGAGATCTTACTATAAGGGAACTGAAAGCTCTGGCACAGTGGTTTGTCTCAGAAAGTTGAAGATGGAATATGTATGTTCTTTCTGTGCATGTGTCAGTTTACCCCAGCATCATCCTACTTTCCAACAGGCATGCCAAGTAATTTGGCCCCATTAGGCGTGAGTAAAGTCATGCAAAGTTGGCCCTACAATAAACTGATGACCTGTCTGAGGTGTACCCTGTCTTAGCTCGAAGATAACTGTCAAAAGCTTCAGCCAAAAAAGCCTTTTGTCTCTCTTACCACAACACGCAGCATCTTCTGAACACCATCATTAAGGGATGATTCCTTAACAGCTGCTTTGACCTCGATCCGACGGTCTCCTTCCTTCATGGGAATGATGACGAATGGTACAGATCGTGTAGTATCAGCCCCAACTTTGACCTCCTGACGGTATTTCCCACGCTTGGAGGCAACGCTGCACACATTTGTTTCCTCAATCAATTCCACACGAGCCTGGAGAACACAATAAAGAAGGAGAATTAGATCTATCTAATATCTAATATAGAGTTGAACTGCATACAGGAAATGCAAACTATTGTACAAACGTTGTAGTATAGTATTTCATGAAAATACTTTAATCTGACAAGAACTGTTTGATCTTGTTAACTAATTTCACTAATAAAATTGTTGTAATCCTTAATTTCCTAAATGACTGAGTGTTTCAGTTACTTTTTTAGTTGCCTTTTAACTTACAGTGATAGGCTCGGGGCTGTAATTGTGAAGGATAGCTTTAATTTCAAGCTGCTCCCCTCGGACAGCAGAATACGGCAGCCGGAGATCAATGAAGAATTCTTTACGGACAATTACCTCCAATGGCTCGCTGACACAGATTCCTTAAAGATGGAAGAAACTAAAAGTTGAAACACCAAAAGAAAGCGGAAATGTTGAGGAAAACATAAAATGTAGCTTCAGAGTCTTTACCAAGTGTTCTTGACAGACTGATGCCGGTGAACTGCCAGGTTGTGATTGAATCTTGCAGAGGAACATTTCTTACCAACGATGTGGCCTCACTGAAACACAGAATAGCAAAAAGAGATGTAAAGGTTGAGCAAATTAAAAGACCAAACTGTCCTTTTATAGTGTACTGGATCTGTACAAGTTTCAAATGGCTCACCAGTTGGGGGATTGTGCTGTGCAACGAGGAAGCTGGATGTCTGTCCACAGCCAACTTTCAGGGAACTTGGTTCGGGTAACAATTTCATTGCTGTCCATGTAGCTGTCATCCGATTCACCTGAAGTGTAGTTATATATGGGATCATTAAATTTTCTGTACGAAATTAAGAATATTGTTTCCCAATGATTTGTTCCTGTTTCTTACTACGAGCCAATTTGAGGTTTTCTTCCTTCTTCTCAGACTGCTGCATTTGCATAGTAGTACAACACTGCAGGAAGGCATCAGCACAGGCTTCACCATCCACGATGTACTCTTTACGCTGCTCACAGGTGTATGAAACTGGGATTTCCTTCATGCCATCCAAACAACATTCCCTCTGTAGGTCATTATTAAACTGACTCACTGTGAAAAACCAAGAAAGGTTAAGCGTTAAAAAGGGAAGATTATATATGTAAAAACAACGGAGTTTGAACAAAGACATCTGGCAAGGCTTGAAATTGTGATACCTGAATAAACAATACAATAAATATTACTGATTGCTTTAGATCTGGGATTCTTACATAGGGTAGTTCTCACTTCCATGATAGTTGTGGCTCGTTTCCGCTTGGAGTTCGTCTTGCATTTCAAGTCTAAAAGAGAACACAAACTAAATCTTTAGGAGGCCCACAGAAACAATCTGCAATCAAAAAAATATTACAAAAAGCTAATTTTTAAGACTTTTTTCAAGTTAATGTAATCAAATTTCCAGTGCTAGTAACTCTTATATGCACTCATGCACTTAAAAAGCCTTAGAATAAATGTATCCTTAGTTGCAGTATCATAATCTTCAAACTTTTTTTAGAAAGGTTCATCTGTTAATTTGAGTACATTTATGGAGTAGAAATGAAATCCCATATGAAACATTATTGGTTTTTTTACTAAATCATCAGCCGCACTAATATACACATCTAACAATTCCTTTAAATTAAACAGAACCACCTTTTATTCATATCATGGTCTTTTAAGTTATTTTCTTGGATTACAATTGATGAGTTTTTGTTTCTCGAAGGTATAAACAGGACGTAGCCAAAACTATTTATCTTGCAACCAAAACTAGTATATTTAAAGTTCACTGTTAGTCAGCTAAAGAAAATATTCCCGGTTGGTTTTGCATGTAACAAAGGGTGAATATTTGGGAAAACCCTTCCTACTTATTGTTAAGTATAGTGGCGGATCTGTGATACTGTGGGCCTGCTCCTCTTTCAATGGCCCTGGAAGCCTTCCTTACGTACATAACCTCATAAACGTTTAGATAGTAGATTTTAAAGACACATTTGCTGGTCTCCAACAGCAAACTGAAAATAGGTCATCATTCAGGATTTTAACAGTATAATGATCCTCTATAACAGCTAACAGCTAATGGTGCACCAGAGACACAAAATTAACCTTCTTTCATGGACATAACAATCCCAAGACCCAAATCTCATAGAAAACCTGAAGGTGAACTAAAGAAAACAGAGTGTAAGAGGAACCAGGACTCAGGACCACGTGGATAAATTGTGCAAATTGGAATGGTCCCCCTCTTTGAATGCCCTAACCCTGCGAATTGTTACAGGATAAGACTATTTGCTGTCCTTTTGAGAGTTTTACAAAGTATTGAAAGTAAGGGAACAAAAATTGGGTCACTGGTGATTTTCTTAAAAACGATTATGTGATAGAGTTGATTCAGTCACTGAATAACTATACTCAAATTAGAGGTTGTATTTTACTAACTTCTAACTGTAAAGTAATTTTTTTTCAATAATTACTAGTGTGAGACTATGCTCCTGTAATAATAGATTGATATATTTTAAGCTCTTTTACAAATATTTTCCATGTCTGCCAATAAATATGCCCAACACTATAATTTAACATAAAATATAATTTAGCAATTTGATTCTTAAACTGTTGGTATAACCTCATTGAAATTGGTTGGAATGAGAAAAAATAACATGTTTCCTAAAAGGTGAAATGAAGTCACCTTGTCTATAGGGAGTTCCTGAAGCAGTGCTTGACTCAAAAACCAGACCAGCATCATAGAACACGTTCATACTGTTGCTCCCACCACCTGGTGTGCAGCCTGTGTCATGCTTCTCTACGATGTCCCACACCTGCAGGGTACAGAAGTAAAGACCAGGCTTAGAGTTACAGAGTTAAAGTCAAACACACATAATCAATTTCAACATTTCTAGATACTGTAGCATATACTTTTTTCTGGGTCAGACGGTGCTTGTTGTTTAGGACGTAGACGCCTTTGTCGACTGCGACGAGTCCCACTGTGGCTCCTGGATCTCCTGTTACTTTCAGGCTGAACATCCTGCGAGGCTCATAGGACGAAACCGGTCTTGCTGATTCCAAGGTCAACTACATGTAAAGAAAATGGCACAAAATATTTCCTCAAAACGCCAAACATCTACACAATAGGCTTTGGCAAGATTTGCTTTGCAGCTTCAGAGTCTCACCGAACCCATGCAGGAGTCTTTGACATCCACCCAAACCGAGTCCGACACCACTTCATTATCAGTTAGGTGGTAGTAGACTATGATGCGGAACGAGGGCAACATCTCTTTAGTGATGGGAAGAATCAGGGAAATGAGTGCTTGGCCTCTTGTTTTGTAACGCTGAGATTTTAGCAGCTGGCCTCTACTTAAGATCTGGGGTTCACAAAATAACACATTAGTAGATATCAAATATGTACAGATGAACTAGCACCTATGTAAAACCCTCACCAGGTATGTGATATCCTTTGCCTGAGGTGGGTTATTGAGGTTGAGGTTTATTTTGAGGTTGTCTCCTACATTCACCTCAGCTGTGTCTATGCCTGCATTAGGAAGTTGCCAAGAGTGTTAAGAGCTAAAAGATGAGGTTGAAAACATGCAGTTATTCTCCACTGTCAACATGTTGTTTTCTGACTGCGTGGACAGATGGGGTTTTATAGTATGACTCACCTATGTGGATGTAACTCTTGCTATTGGATGAATAAGGTAAAGCCTCCATGTCAGCTGATGCTTGTCTGTCTGCTGTAAGATCAGGTCTATCCGTTTTTGCCTGTAATTAAAAAGGTACACAGGCCATTTTTAAGCTTTACAATTTGGTCCTTATCATTGTCTACAATTTACATCCCAGCAACGTTGTTTCTGTTGCTTAGCTAAAACTATTTTAGTCAACATTAAATAGTATTTTATCATATCACATCATATTGTATTGCATTTTGTTGAACCAAAACAATAAATTGGAGTGAATAGTACTTGAGTGTTTATTGATGTTGTTCGAATTGGTGTTCACCACTCAAGTATCCTTCATCTGTTGGATTACGTGTATGATACGTATTGTATCAGCCACAAAACAGAGATCCCAACCCTGGTGAGACTTGGGAGGACAACTGTTGATATATTTTAGAGTTTTTTTATTGGTGTTGCAAAACGTTTTTTGCTGGTATTAGAAGTTACAATCAAATGCTTAAAAAGATTGCTGGCAAGACACACAATATAAACAGATGAGATGGACTGCATTGAAATTATATTTATCTAATCTGTATTTGTTTGACTTTTCATTAAGCCGTTGCTGAAATCTGTATTCTTTGAGCCTGCTTACAGTGATTTTCAGCTTAGAATCCGTTCCTCCTGTATTGATGGTAAGTCTTGCCATCCCATTGGCAGCTGTGAATCCCCTTACTTGACCGGGATTGACCACCAATGGGATACGTACTGCTGGACTGCCATCAGGATTTACCACTTCAACCTGCCAATCAATGTAGGAAAATAAATTAGTTTCTGAACATCTTAACAGCATTAGATTGGTTTATCCTTCAAATGGCATTAAATCTGCGATGCATATAGTTGCAATAGCATGCAGTAGGAGTACAGTGTAAAAGTTGCATCTTAATTAAGATGTGTCATTGAATAGGAGTTATTTTCTAAAGTTTAGAGGTATTAGTTAACATTTAAACAGTAAAATAAGAAAAATAAGATTTGGTTCTGTACCGCAACATCAAAGGACATTCCTGGTTTGAAAAATTTGGGAGTTCTTTTGAAAGTGATTTTGTAGGGTGACGTGACAATCTGGATGCCTCTGAACTCTGCCTCCACCATTTCACTGCCTATAATAAAGAAAACAAACACATGGAGAGAGCAGTGCTGCTTTATCTCATGTCATTTGGGATAACATGGTTTTATTAAATATAGAACAACCAAAATGTACCGGATTCATTCCACTGACAAAAAGCCTACTTGGTTCTGGGTAACGTGCACAATTTTGTCTCTCATCAGGTCTAAAGAAAGACCTTTAAGTACAATTGAAATAAATCATTTTTTGTTGTTCTTTTTTAAATGCAATTGACTAGCCAATTTGTATAGCTAATAAATGAACATAACTCAAGATCAAAACTATTTAGAGTGCGTAAATCCAGTCGCTGTTGCTCACCACTATCTGTCAGCACACTGACAGACACAAAGATGGCTTTTCCCACAAGATCATTGATGTTAGGGAAGGTTTGAGTGATCTGATTCCTTTTCAGTGTGGCTTGCCCTTCTCCATTCGTAACCTGTGATCCAACAGCCAACATTATGGTCAGTCTGGCTTTTTGTTTATATGAAAAGTATATTTAACGGGTAACTAAATACGAAAAAGTACAAGCGCTCACCGGGACTCGTGTGAGAGAGTTTGGGAGGCTTCTCTTTCTGCCTTCTTCCATGATACCAAAAACCACATAGGCAGCCCCATAAACTTCCTTTCCAAACAGATACCTACAACCAAAAGAAAAACACTCTTAAGGCCATACTGTGAGGAAAAAAAGACCCTCCTTTTACTTTATTTTGCAACTAATGACAAGCTTTTACATACGTTGCTTTGATGTCGACGGTAAGTTGTTTACTGTCGACATAGAAGAAAGGGACCTCAGGCAGCAGTTTAACCTCGAAACTGGGAAGCACTGCCAAATGAAAATATTTTATTTTATTTTCCACCTGGCAAAAAGTAAGTGAATTATGTACAGGTGTGAAAACAGATGTTTACCATATTCTTTGACCTCAAATTCAGCATAATAGCTCTGCTGTGGGTTGCTCTTGAACTTTGCCACCACCTTCCACAGTCCAGTGCTAAGGAAAGACATGCACACAATTTACAACAATCAGTTGAGAATTAAATATGAAACAGAAGCTTTTGCTACTTATTAATTACTGAGCGCAGTGAATAAATGCCATTGTTCCTGAGCTAATGAATTTCTGTTTCATTTTGTTCATGAAAATGTATGAGGAAGGCTGAGTAAAATTTGCATATTATTAGGTTTTAACCATCAAAATAATAACAAAAAAGATTGTGTTCAATTTAAAGAGCACACACATTCAATTCATTATGAGAAAGTGCTCCAATATCCCTTTTGAATAAAAACTAAAGCTCTGAAGTTGATTCCTAAATCATAATTCCTATTCTTGTGTAAAGCAAAATTATATAGATCATGGCTTTTTAACAGTAATTATACAGTTAAATGTCATTCAGTTACTTAAATCGGCTTTTGATTTTCAAAAAACAAGCAAAAAATGACTCACCTAACAATTTCAGCAAGTGGGTAATCTCCAGAGAACATACCAGCATTAAGAGCGACTGAATCGACAGGTATGATGATATCCTCAGGGGTCTAAAGCAAATGCAAAATAAAAACAAAGAACAACTTTTACCTGTCAGTCCAACATCTTTTATTAAATAACTGGCCTAACAAATCACATTAGCTAATATGTGCATTCCCAGTTTTCACCACAAGGGAGCAGCAGGATTCAAATGTAGAACTGATTGACCAAAGGGACCCATTTGTGGGGAATAGGCTTTCTAAAACAATGAAACATAATACCATAATCTCAATGTCGATAGAAGCGTCAACTTGGTTCTGATTATTTCTTTCCACAGGCTCCATTTGTGGTGTCAAGGCAAACATCCTGTAATAAACTGACAGAGAGAAAAAAATATTTTTGTGATATTTTAGTAATAGTTAAAGTGAAAGAAACAGAAGCATTTCTAAATAATACAAACTCATTTTCCTTATTTTGATATGTACAATAATGGATTCAAATACACTGATTGGATTTGTACTTTCTATGCCTCAGGTTATCGGCAGTGAAAAAAATAATTTATTTCCAGGGATGTATGCTTTGTATTTCTTTGTATTTGTATTTCTTTATTAAAATCTATTTGGTGCTTCAGTTGAGAGTTACAACGCAGCTGAAGAACATATTCAACAATTTTCAGAAAATAAAAAAGATATGTTATGATTTAAACTCTTATGTTGGGGGTTAAGATTTCAGCAGGAAGCCTTTGTCGAAAATGTTGAAATTTTGAGCCTTAAAAGATTGGTGGGGAAATTAAAAAATATGCATTTGGGGCAGCACAGGTCCAAATGTCCATATGACTGTTTTAATATTTATTGTTTTTTATTGGTTTTCATGTAAATTGTTTTACATTCTGACAAATATTAAACATTATAAGTCCAATGCTTAATTTTTGTGAAGCTAAAATTTATTGCCACAAGCCCTCAGTGCATTTGACCCAAGATGTGTACCTGCCTTGTCTTGCTTTTTTAAAGGAGCACTATACTCACCTTTGCTGTTGGGAGTATAGAGCGTCTTGTCAGTCTGTATGAAGATGTACCCAGACTGGAAGGTCACCAAGACAACTTTTTCCAGCAATCGATCTGGAAACTGAGCTTGCACATAAACATATTGTTTGACAGAGGGATCCTTGCTGAAATCTCCTGTTGGGATCTGTCATTTAAATAAATAAAATTGATGATTTTAATTCTGAACTTGTAATGGGAGCATATCATGCAAAACATACTTTTGCTTCAAGGCCCTTTGGCAGAAACATAATGCAAGAGTATTTCACTTACAGTTACTTTTCCGAGACCCTGGAAACTATTCTCACTTGTGAGGGTCACAGCAGTCCCAGCCAGCTTCTTATTTTTGGTTGGATGGTTCATCACATTAATGTTGACATCAATGTTCCCTCCAGCGCAGTCCTGACATTCAACAAAGATGTTTTCTGTTGTTCCCACTCGCATCAGATTGGGGGCAGACATCACTTTTCTGCAGGCAGATGAAAAAGTACATGGTTATTTTTAAAGTTCAAATCTCTGTATTACAGGCAACCTATCAAAACAATAATTTCCCCTACATTTGCTTTAGGCAGCAGAATACATACCAGAAAAGTGATACTTGAGTTATCCCCGTTTTCATAAATTTAGAATATAAGATAGAATGATGAACAGAAAAAAATAAAGAGTGATTTGCATGCACCACTTGTGTGTGACCTTGCAAATGCAAAAATATTTCCTGGCCTTTAAAAAAAAAAAAATCTTGTATTTTTTAAGAAAAAGACAGAATGCAAAACTGCTTTAACATAATTTTTCCACTTGTTTAAGTTCAAACTCTGGAAACTGTAGAGGGTGACAACTCTCAAATTGAGAATTGATCAAACTGTTTTGTTTGTTGTTTTAGTTTTGTGCAATGTTTTCTAACCTGTTTGTTCAGTAAAGGATTGTGATCTGCAGACTGGACTTTATACTTAATGAATGAGCCATTGATTATCTTGATTAAGGTCCAGCAGTGGATCATTGAAGCTACTGATCATATGACAACTGACTCTGTTTGCTGTGTCTGGAGCAAGGCAAGGCTACGCAAACACAGAAAAAAACTTAGGTCACCTTTCTGGCACCACTTAAGTCTAAAACCTTAAGTAACAAAAGGGGATAAATGGACAGCATTCCATTATCGAAACAACTAAAGATAAAACTAAACTACCAGTAACATTTAGCGAAGCCTATAAAATCCACACAGAGATTTACACAAGATATGTACAGATATAAATTAAGGTACAAATACTAGATAAAACGTACCAACTAATTTCAGTAAATTTCAGATATTCAAGAAAACAGAAAAACCACATCTTTAAGCACTGGTTTTAATTATGTATGTGGTAATTAACTATTGTCACCCTTCAAACCCCTAGATCTACTGAAGATAAAAACTTTATTGATCCCACAGGAAATTGTTTTGCCAAGGTTTTAATGCAAAAGAAAATACAAAAGAAATCACATTATATATAAAATATGTATATACAGGGGTTGGACAATGAAACTAAAACACCTGTCATTTTAGTGTGGGAGGTTTCATGGCTAAATTGGACCAGCCTGGTAGCCAGTCTTCATTGATTGCACATTGCACCAGTAAGAGCAGAGTGTGAAGGTTCAATTAGCAGGGTAAGAGCACAGTTTTGCTCAAAATATTGAAATGCACACAACATTATGGGTGACATACCAGAGTTCAAAAGAGGACAAATTGTTGGTGCACGTCTTGCTGGCGCATCTGTGACCAAGACAACAAGTCTTTGTGATGTATCAAGAGCCACGGTATCCAGGGTAATGTCAGCATACCACCAAGAAGGACGAACCACATCCAACAGGATTAACTGTGGACGCAAGAGGAAGCTGTCTGAAAGGGATGTTCGGGTGCTAACCCGGATTGTATCCAAAAAACATAAAACCACGGCTGCCCAAATCATGGCAGAATTAAATGTGCACCTCAACTCTCCTGTTTCCACCAGAACTCTCCGTCGGGAGCTCCACAGGGTCAATATACACGGCCGGACTGCTATATCCAAACCTTTGGTCAATCATGCCAATGCCAAACGTTGGTTTCAATGGTGCAAGGAGCACAAATCTTGGGCTGTGGACAATGTGAAACATGTATTGTTCTCTGATGAGTCCACCTTTACTGTTTTCCCCACATCCGGGAGAGTTACGGTGTGGAGAAGCCCCAAAGAAGCGTACCACCCAGACTGTTGCATGCCCAGAGTGAAGCATGGGGATGGATCAGTGATGGTTTGGGCTGCCATATCATGGCATTCCCTTGGCCCAATACTTGTGCTAGATGGGCACGTCACTGCCAAGGACTACCGAACCATTCTTGAGGACCATGTGCATCCAATGGTTCAAACATTGTATCCTGAAGGCGGTGCCGTGTATCAGGATGACAATGCACCAATACACACAGCAAGACTGGTGAAAGATTGGTTTGATGAACATGAAAGTGAAGTTGAACATCTCCCATGGCCTGCACAGTCACCAGATCTAAATATTATTGAGCCACTTTGGGGTGTTTTGGAGGAGCGAGTCAGGAAACGTTTTCCTCCACCAGTATCACGTAGTGACCTGGCCACTATCCTGCAAGAAGAATGGCTTAAAATCCCTCTGACCACTGTGCAGGACTTGTATAGGTCATTCCCAAGACGAATTGATGCTGTATTGGCCGCAAAAGGAGGCCCTACACCATACTAATACATTATTGTGGTCTAAAACCAGGTGTTTCAGTTTCATTGTCCAATCCCTGTATATACTGTATATATATATAGTATATACTTACAGGTTAGCTCCATCAGCCAGAGGAGCCAGGGAGGCAAAGGCCAGAGAGGCCAGCAGCAGCAGAATTCTTCTCATCCTCCAACCTGGTTCTGATCTGCTGCCAGTAGACCAAGCCTTTGCTGAGCCCTCCTTTTATCCTCTATGCCCTGGCTTTGGGGACAACCTCCCACATTTACCCCAATTACTGCCCTGTCCAACTCCTGCTTGCACATAGGCAAACAGATGAACACATGGATTCCCAGCAGCAGTTGAGAAATTGTTCAACGCTGATAAAAATGATCAGAAAACAAGTAAGGGAAAAAGAAATCAATAAAGCCTTTGCATATATACCTACAGCAGGAAAAATAAGTATTTGATACATTACCGATTTTGCAGGTTTTCTGCTTCTGGAGTGGTCTGTAATTTTCATTGTAGGTACACTTAATCTGTGAGAGACAGAACCTAAAAATAAGTCGAGAAAATCACATTGTCTGTTTAAATAATTAATTAACAATTTATTGCAATTAAAAATATTTGATAGTATAGAAAAATAGAACTTAGTATTTGGTAAAGAAACCTTTGTTTACAATTACAGTGTCAGGTTTAAACAATCTGAAATACTTATAACATCACAAAAAGAAGAGAAAGACAAATAATTTGTTACTTTACTCGCCGCGAGGAGAACGGACAGGGATGTGCTTCCAGTTACAAATCTCCTACCGCTCTGAAAACCATCTGTCCGTACCTCTCTTTTTATTATCTTTAGTGGGTCCCTATTTACAATGAATGTCGCTCTCTAAGGATTCTATAAGGATGGGAAAAACAGCTGCATCGTAAACAGGTCATAAAAACCATTATCTTGTAACAACACACTTCCACAGTCTCCCCCCATCTTAAGATCAGTGTGTCATCTGTTCAGCACAATCAGCCATTATCTTTATGACCTCCTCATCTGTGACTGCTTCCTTCCCAGCTCCACCTTTGATCCTTGCCTGCAGACAAACTCATACTCACACAAACATCATGAAAGATTATAAAGATCAAATAGTCAAGTTAAAGAAAAGGAAAATATATAAAATAAATCTATATTCAATTATTCCAACATTTCCTCCCTGTTTATCTTATATTTGCTCATATTCTCATATCACTTAACAGCCACTTCTTTCAGATTTTTTAACTATAAGATTATTTTCATGAGTACAAAGACAATTATACTCAGAGGCACTTACTGACATTTAAATCACAGAATCATATAGAAATGGATCTGGGTATAGGCCAGAAAAGTGGTCAGTTGCATCCTCATCATCTTCATCATCCTGATGTTTAAATAAAAGATAGAGTTGGGTAACTCTGTCTTCAGTAGGAGAAATAGCTGTGGTGATGAGATGGTTAAGAAGAGAACGAAGACAGGGAATTCAACAACATCCACACAATGTCAAAATTGCAGCAAACACTGCAAAGGAAATTATTACTGATGATACTAAAATTTTATACTTTCCAAACATATCCAGCCAGGAGTCCCACATCAAGGTGTCTACTCCAGAATGCTCCTTCATTTTGCCATTTAAAGATCTCAAACTTTCTACGGCTTTAGTGAGGCTGCCATTAGCAGCAGTGTTGTCAGGTATGAATGTGCAGCATTTTTCTCCAAAAATGGCACAAACTCCTCCTTTCTCAGCTAACAACAGGTCCAAAGCAATTCTATTCTGGAATGCCATCAGGGAAGTTGAAGCCAATTAGTCATGGACAGCTTCAAACCCGCTTTGTGTCCAATTTCCTAGTTTTTGCACATTGTAGTGAATATAGTTGATCCTGTCTACGTTTTTGTTCATCGTACACCACTTACTGATACTTGATTCAAATCTTGCAGCTACTTGATCAGTTAATTTATCTTCATCTACAGCATTTATGTATGTAGAGTCTCCCTCAGTCTGCTAAACTACTGCTCTGCACTTTCTATCACGCCAATCATGTGGGATTACACTAGATCATCTTCTGACATAGGATATACTAAAACTGGTAACAATAAAGTAATTAGAGCACAGACTCCCGTTACATTTTGAAGGTAATCAATCAAACAACCACCACCAAATGTCTCCTCTAGAGACTGGTTTAAAATACTTATTTACTTTTACAGTTATAGTACACCATACTGCAGTGAGATTTCCTAATTTATTGCCTCTCTCTGTCATATTTATACATGTGTAGTTTCCAGTGGTGATTAGCTTGTGGAAAACTGATTTATCCTTATCTGCTCTAATTACAGGAAAAACAAAATCCCAGTGCTGACACATTTCATTAAAATTAGTTTGATTCATTACTTTCATCATGCAGGGTTGTGGTATCACAGCTGGAATTATTTATAATAAAAGCCTTGAATCCAAACACACAACACAATCTCTTTTAGTCATGTTAGCCGCTTGCTCTACCATCAATAACCAGTTATTATTTGTTCCTGATATTCCAGTAATAACCTGGAACTAGTCATCTGTGGTTAAGTTTCCTAACATAATTTTTACTCTCTTCGCTTTGTTACCTGGATTGCATTATCAGCTTTATGGAACTTAAACAACTTCTTTTAATAACTAGCATAAGCAGTGGTGCACCGCTCTGGTGTCCAATTATTTCTTTCATCAGCTACTATCATGGACCATGAGGTGTCTCTTCTATCATTAGTTAAGTACCATTTATAACTCCTATAATCCTGCCCTTTCCTTTCTCGTTTGGTCAAGCTAATGAGTGGGATCAGCACTACAGCTATGGTTTTAGATTTCACGAACACTTGAATGCCATAAGTATAAGAAGTTTGTTTAGTACACATAGTTAGGTTATCTTGCCTTCCTTGATTTAGCGCTACTTGTTTCATATGACTCATAGCAGGTGTTGTTACATTCTGATTTATCTTGACTGGTTCCCAGAAATACCAGAAAAATAAGAAAATCAATATGAGGAAAAATATAACCACCCAGCATCAGGAAGCATTGTTCATCCATCTAAGAGTCATTTTGGCTCAAATGTTACTCTAAGTGGTTCCAGTGCCTTAATTTCCTTCACTGACTTTCGGGTCTCTCCAGCCTCTAAATGTCTGGGTCCACCCTATTATCAGTCTATAAATCACTTCCCCTGATGGAGCTTTCAACCAAAATGACCTTTTAACAATGTGTAAGGTGAATCCAGGTTGATCTCTCAGCTATTTTTACTACTATAGGAGTGGTTAGTAATACCTAATATGGGTCCTCCCACCATGGTGAAATACCAATACTTCTTCTTTACACTCCTTATTAACACCCAGTCTCCTGGTTCCACTAGTTGGTTTTCCTGCTGGGAAATAGAACATTTCTCATTAGTTTGATTTTGTTTCTGTTGCTTTTCTAACATACTCCTCATATAATCAACTAGGTTAGCTTCTTCATCTAACTCCCACTGATTTTTTGAACTGTGGTAATCTGTATGGTCTTCCAAATAACGTTTCATAGGGTGTTAACCCTGAGGTGCTTGTAATGTTTAGTTGGAAATAGTTCTATCCGTTTAGAAAATGCATCTATAATGACTAAACAGAACTTTTTTCCCTTCACTGTGATTTAACTCAATAAAATCCATATGAATTGTTTGAAAGGGGTATCTTGATTTTGGAAATTGTCCCCTTAGTAAAAATTCCCTTGTGGATTATGTTTTGTATTTCGCTCTGTACCAGAGGTTGATCCTACAAATCACTTCTAGTTTTTGCTTCTTTTTCTGCTAATTCTTGACCATCATGTTGAATTCCATCTTCAGGCGTGGGTAACAATGTTGCTGAGTTTAAAGTGGTGCACCTTTCTATAGTTAAGTGTGGTGGTGACAGTAAGGTTGACATGCAGGACAAATGTCTAGCAGGTGATAGAAAGGTCATATTTGTTTGCAGTAATATTGCTGAAACTGCATGGGGAACTCTTCAAGTTAAAAGGTGAAACAACACTATTGTAGCACTGACTTCAACTGGCATTGAGGCTGCAATTACAGCTCTCACACAATATGGTTGCGCACATGCAACACTGTCTAGTTTTGAAGAGAAATAAGCTATTGGTTTCATTTTATCTCCATGTTGTTGAACCAGAACTGAAGTCATAAAATGTCCCTTGGAATCTACCATCTAAACAAACGGTTTACTATAATCTGGTAATGCTAAAGCAGTACTGGAAACTAGAACTTGTTTTAAGTTGGTAAATGCTTCTTCAGCTTCTACACTCCATTTCAGTTCAGACGTCATTTTCAGCTCTTCCTCATACATTAGTTTGTTTAATGGAGCTACTATTTCTGCATTATTTGGCACCCAGTTTCTACAATAATTAGTTAGTCCAAGGAAGGACACCATTTGATTTTTTGTTACTGGTTTTGGAACTTGTAATATTGCAGTCTTTCTTTCTTCTACAATTGTGTGTCCCCCTGCGCTAAGATTGTGGCCTAGGTATTTAACCTCATTTTTACACAACTGAAGTTACTTTTACTGACTTTGTGTCCTTCTTCTGCTAAATGTTTTAATAATGCTATTGTGTCATTTTTACAAATCTCCTCATCAGGAGAGGCTAATAGCACATCATCAACATATAGTAAAACCTGACTACTTCCTGGAGGGTCAAACTTGGCCATACTTGCACTCATTACCTGAGAGTATATAGTTGGACTTTCACAGTAGCCTTGAGGTAGTCTGGTATAAGTATATCTTTGTCCCTCAAAGGTGAATGCAAACCAGAACTGACTATCTTTATCTATAGGTACAGAGAAAAAATGCATTGCTTATATCAACTACAGTAAATATTCTATCATCTGGTCTTAGGGAATTTAATAATGTATAAGGATCAGGAACACATGGTGCTCTCTGAACAACTGCATTATTAACTGCCTGTAAGTCTTGTACCATGCACCATCCTGTTGATGGAGCTTGTTTTTTAACTGGAAAAATGGGGGTGTTATCTGGTGAATCCTCACATTTTATTATCACCCCTGGAGTTATTAAATCCTTTATTACTGGTTTTATTCTTTCATGTGCATCATGTTTCAAAGGGTACTGTTTTACACTGGGCCTGTATTCTGTTTTTGCCCTGATTTGGACAGGTAATGCTCCTTTTACTAAACCCACATCAGTAGGGTCTTTTGACCATAACTTATCAGGGACTTTATTCAAGAACTGTTCCTCTGTTCAGTAAGGAATATTTCTCATTGTTGCTTTATATGCAAATTTATCCCTTCCTGCACTGTCACTGTCCAGAATAATGGCTTCCTAGTTAATCCTGTGGATGTACTGATTTCTGTATTCATTGTTGTTGCAAAACCAGTCTGTGGCATCTTTTCCCCTCTGCACTATTCTTCCCATGTCCTGCTACTTGAGTTCTTTATCCTTGAATAAAGATATGTGTGGAGGTGTCCACATTTTGCAGAGCTTCCTAGTGTCTTCCGCTAACACTACTTCAGCAACTGACGTACTCTTCCCATCTGCATAAACTTAAGTTACCATGACTTTGGTAGGGGTTACTTTAGTTAATGCTTTTTCATAAGTTTTATCTGGTCCAGGAGTATTTTTATGCCACATGGTAATATGTAGATCATCTGGTGTTATCTGATCTTGTAGTCGAGTAATGACATTTCTTCCTTCTGTTAATAAAGCTGTCCCTATGTCTAGGGGTGGTTTGTTCGGAACATTAGAATAGATAGCTGACACGACTGTCCATTGGGATCTCTTATCCAAACTGGTTCAGACTCACAGACTCGTGTCAATTTCCCACTAGCTGACCTTACTGTTATTTGCTGATCACTAAGTCTGGAATTTGGGATTGTTTCTCTACAGGTGGTCCTGCATGCTTCAGTATCACAAAGAAAAGTAATTGATTTTCCATTCAACAGTAAGGTAACTTCAGGTTTAATGCTATCTAGGGAGAGAAGGTCCTAGAAATTTAGGAGGACATCCTGCCCCTGTATTTTTGGTTTTTTGTTTTAATCAGTGTCTGAGGTACTAGGAACAATTTATCTTGTTTTCTGTCCTAGTCATGCTGAATCATTATTTCTCCGTTCAGGACAATCTCTGATCAGATGTCCTTCTTTTCCACAAAACCAGCACCCTGAGGTGTATTGTCTGTAGTTTCCTCTGCCTACTTCTCCTCTCTGACACCTGCGATTTTGTTCTCTGCCTCTAAATCCTCTTCTTCCTCTGTTGTTCTGATAATAAATCTGTTCTTCTTCTTCTTGCTGAAAAAAGGTGCTGGCTATCTTTTTCTGTTTTTTTTTATTTTTATTTTTTTTATCCTTCATCATTTTTTCTGCATGGAGGGCATGATTAACATAGTCTTCTAGATTTGCTGTGGGGAACCCTACAAAATGTCTCCTCACCCAGGTATTAATTGCATCCCTGGAACCAGCATCTAGTGCATTTTTTTAACTGCTGTCAATAAGCTCCTTGCTCGTCTTCATCATCTTGTAGACCACTATGTATTTTAAACACTTTTGTCAGTCTAATCCTATATTCTTCAAAAGGTTCTTCCTCTTTTTGTTTCACTCTGGCTATTTCTGCGTAGTCAGCTCTGCGTTTGTATCTAACTGTAAGCCTATCGATTAATCCTCCCACTCTGTCTGTTAGTTCCTGGTCATTATGTACAAGTACTGCATTATTGTGTATAGGGTTCCAATTTCCCCTAACGTGATGCCAGTCAGTTCCTGTGACTGTCATCCATACTTGTTGAACTTCCTCACCATTCAAATGATAAGATCTCTGAAGACTCTCTAAATCTTCTCCACACTGAATGGAATCCTCTCTGGGGGAGGTTACTCCCTCCACAGCCTTTTTAACATCCTCCATTGTCCATGTTCTATATACCAAAATGGCAGGAGGTTGATTATTTCCAACGTTTGGATTGGCCACCTGTATCATGGGATATGTTTCTGCTAGACTAGTGTTTTCGTCATGAGATAATTTAGGAGCTGTGGGGACTACTCTTGGGAAGTGAGTTAAAGTTGGAGAAAAAGTTCTCCCATACTGTCTAGACCATCTTAGGGAGATCTTATTTGATCTAGTCTGCGGTGGAGTGGAGTATTCAGGAGGTAGATCTTGTAGGGGCAAACCTGGATAAATAGATGAGGTTACAGCTGTTGCATGTGCCTGTGGTTGCTCATCTATCTGTGCTTCCTGCTCTTGAGCTCCTTGTGGTTGTATAGCTGCATTTCCTGGTTGTCTCCGTCGAGCCCCAACACACCCAGTCTCATTATCTTCTGCTCTATGAAACATTAATTATTTCCTACAATTTTCTTCTTTCTTTTCTTTATCTTCCTCCTCACGCTTTTTACTCCTTCCTCTCTCATTTTAGCTACTTTTAACCAATAATCTACATCCTCATAACCTTCTTTTTCCATTTTCTTAAATCACGTGTACTTTTAATGTACTTTTAATTATTGCATCCTATAGATTAACAAATTTTTTAGAGTTTAAACGACCATCATAATGATATGTGGTTATCCATTTATCTAAATATTTTAATTTTAATATTTTAATTTGATCCTGTGCTTCTATAAATGTCCAATCTTTGCATTGTTATTAATTTTTAGTTTATTTTTACTCGCCCCTTTTCCCGTTTTTTTTTATTTTTTATTTGGTCCAGCATATAAATACCTAGGGTATTCTAAATGCTGGATTATTCTGCTCAGTAGGGTGACAGAAAAATCTCCTTTTGTGGTAATTCTCACTTCAACTCTTTCGAGTGGAGAATTCTTGCCTTTGCATCCACAAAAGTTAGTCACTTACAATCCTACTGCTTTGGTATGAGGCAAAACCTAGTGGTTTAAATCCTCCATTCATTTCTCACATGCACACATTTTTAAATGCAGAATTTTCTTAGTATTTTTGTTTAAATACTTAAACGCGGACTCCGCCGTCCTGAAAACACGGAATTTCAGTATTACTTCTTAATACTTAAGAGGACTCCGCCGTCCCCATTTTAAAACACGGAATTTTTAGTATTACTTCTTAATACTTTTTCAGGACTCCGCCGTCCTACTTTTACCTGTTAGGACCTAGGATTCACAGGGTTTTATTTCACGCAATGATCCCCAGTCATTCGTCACACTTTTTAATCCAAACTCAAACTCACCACTTTGTCCTCTCCTCTCTCTCAGAGTTCCGTCAGCCGTCAGACCCCAGCGGGCGGGCCGAGATCCAGTCCCGGTAAGGGTCTGTGAGTCTGATGAAGACTTGCCGTGCGCACGGTCTTTACTGGTATCCACCAACCCGCTGGAATCATCAGGCGTAATTGGAATCCAGCTCTCGAAGGACCAAATTAATGTCAGGTTTAAACAACCTAAAATACTTATAACAACACAAAAAGAAGAGAAAGACAAATAATTTGTTACTTTACTCGCCGCGAGGAGAACGGACAGGGATGTGCTTCCAGTTACAAATCTCCTACCGCTCTGAAAACCATCTGTCCGTACCTCTCTTTTTATTATCTTTAGGGGGTCCCTATTTACAAAGAACGTTACTCTCTAAGGATGGGAAAAACAGCTGCATCGTAAACAGGTCATAAACACCATTATCTTGTAACAACACACTTCCACAGTCTCCCCCCATCTTAAGATCAGTGTGTCTTCTGTTCAGCACAATCAGCCATTATCTTTATGACCTCCTCATCTGTGACTGCTTCCTTCCCTGCTCCACCTTTGATCCTTGCCTGCAGACAAACTCATACTCACACAAACATCATGAAAGGTTATAAAGATCAAATAGTCAAGTTAAAGAAAAGGAAAATATATAAAATAAATCTATATTCAATTATTCCAACATTTCCTCCCTGTTTATCTTATATTTGCTCATATTCTCATATCACTTAACAGCCACTTCTTTCGGATTTTTTAACTGTAAGAGTATTTTCATGAGTACAAAGACAATTATACTCAGAGGCACTTACTGACATTTAAATCACACATTCATATAGAGATGGATCTGGGTATAGGCCAGAAAAGTGGTCAGTCGCATCCTCATCATCTTCATCATCCTGATGTTTAAATAAAAGATAGAGTTGGGTAACTCTGTCTTCCATAGAGAAATAGCTGTGGTGATGAGATGGTTAAGAAGAGAACGAAGACAGGGAATACAACAACATCCACACAATGTCAAAATTGCAGCAAACACTGCAAAGGAAATTATTACTGATGATACTAAAATGTTATACTTCCCAAACACATCCAGCCAGGAGTCCTACATCGAGGCGTCTACTCCAGAATGCTCCTTCATTTTGCCATTTAAAGATCTCAAACTTTCTATGGCTTTAGTGAGGCTACCGTCAGCCGCAGTGTTGTCAGGTATGAATGTGCAGCATTTTTCTCCAAAAATGGAACAAACTCCTCCTTTTTCAGCTAACAACACAGTATCAATGGTTACTAATGGTAACCATTGATACTGTGATCCCAGTACTCTTCAGGTCATTAACCAGGTCCTTCTGTGTAATTAGTTCAACATGAAAGCCAGAATCCTTACTGGTTGGTAGGTGATCAAATACTTATTTCATGCAATAAAATGCAAATTGATTATTTAACTATCATACAATGAGATATTCATTGTACATTATTTGTCTCACAGTTGAAGTGTACTGTCGTGGTAGGAAAACTTTACTGGCCATGCGTTAACTCTTACGTTACTCCTCACCTCTTATCGACTCTTTTTATTTGGCACCCCAAAGGACAATTGTCAGTCAGAGATCAGTTGTATGTTTCCACAAGTTTATTAAAACCAATCTGAATTCAGAGGGGAGACATCACACTTACACAGGTACCTGGTAACCTCTGTGTGTTGTCTCACTGGGGGCTGCATTAAATTACATTTTATACCCCACGCTGCTATGCTGTACACAAACACAATCATTCTGTCTGTGGATGTCTCCCCAGCAACTGTATCAAAGAAACAGAGATACATTTCATCATTTAATTAAATAATTGTTTCCCACACGTCTTCAGGAATCTTCAGGGAGAGGAGTACCATGCCTCCCTAATCCACTGCCAGCTTCTCACGATACAGACAGAAAACACCTGCAAGCTTTAACCTTGAATAATAAACACTCATTGTGTGAAATACTAGAGGCTACTTTTAAGGTTTTTTTTTCTAACTATCAAAAGCATAACTAAAAACTCCTAATAAAAATTAATCTATAAGCAGCAAAGTCCCAAATATATCTTAGTTTTAGCTACTAATAATAATGCATTTATATTTCCACACTACTAATAATAAGGCATTTATATTTCCACAGTACCTACAATGAAAATTACAGACCTCTCCATTCTTTGTAAGAGGGAAAACTTGCAGAATCTGCTGTGGATCAAATATTTATTTTCCACACTTTTACTTCTGAATGCAAGTTAATTGCAAAATCACAGAAACACAAAAGCTGCACTGAAGTGCTTTTCTTAAATATGTATAATTCATGTATTGCAATTTTCCTTTGAAAACATTTGCAGTTCTCATCCGGCCATTGTTCAATCAATAAGCAGATGCAGGATTAGAGACACTAAGGCAAAATACACAGAAAACCGATGTTGCAAACGTGTTGTTATGCAATTTCTAGGAAGATATTAGGTGGGACTTTTTGGAGTTACGAGAGAGCGTTTTCAAGTCACAGAAAAACATCACATAGACAAGTATGGTATAATGGATTTCATTTCGCTTCACATATTAATACATATATTGTAGGTACCTGTATACACTTGTATACTGTTATTTTCAATAAATTAGAATCGGGACGATGAGGCTCATCAGTCAGATTAAAAGTACCTTTAAAAATAACTGCTTTTAAGCAGGTGTTAAACATGCTTTTTATTGAGCCAACATCTCTGTGTTAAAATGTTTTTTATTGGTCTGATGTAATATTCTAATCTTAAATGATGGGTTTTCATTAGCTGTAAGCAGAAAATCATCTTAATTAGCAGAAATATAGGTCTAAACATATCAGTCTGTGTGTAATGAATCTATATAATGTGTTTCATTTACTGAATTGAGTTACTGAAATAAATTAACTTTTGGTTTTTAGATGTGCAAAGTTGGTAGGGACATAAACCAAAAGACTTGCAGCTGTAAATGCAGCAAAAGTAGTTTCTACTGGACTCTGTGGCGCTGAATAAAACATCACATCAAATTTTTGAGATTTGTATTTTTTAAAAGATTTTGTAAAACGTATCGATTGCTTTAAGCTTAATAGGATTGCACTAATTTGTGTTGGTTTATTAAATACAATTTTAAGATAATACTTTGAAGTTTGTGGTTGTAATTTGATCTCTCTGTTGCCATTGTGAAGCAAAAAGTAATTATTATTAAATATTTTCACAAGACTGTGGATTTTATTCACCTCTTGGCATAAATATTAATGACCATTTCCAGACTAATTTGTTCATTTTTTGATTACTATTTTTGACAGTATTTAAGGAATAGTAGAGAAGCTTTTTTCTGTTCAGTTTTATGTTGATCTAGATAAACTTTCTCTGGGGCTGCAAGCATCCAAACTACTTCAGAAAGTTAGCTTTTTCTTGAAATTATTTTTCCAAAGTTCCTCAAAAAGATCCAAGTAAGGACTGACGTTTTTCCCAACATAAACATTCCAAATAAAAGTAAACACTTCCAGGCACTGGCAGCATGTGTGTGATGTAACTTTTTTTACCCTTCACACTGCAAAGGTCCAGCTGGTCTATATAACAGCTAAAGGCCGTCCGTTAACTTACTCCAGTCTAGCTCAAGGTGGCGCCATTTGTCCCTTAAAGAGAGAAAGAAACTAAGAAAGAAAACAAGAAAGCAAGAAAGAAAATGAATAAAGTTTCATGCAGTTGAAGGTTTCTCTGTGAGAAATACATGTCTACACAATAATGTGATGGTTGTAGCATTATCTCCTCTCTCCTTCAATAGTTTCTCTTCTGTTTCTGGGCAGGGAAGTTTTTGTTTGCTCTTTTCTACAAGTTTTCAAGGTCATGTGAGGACTTTCACCAGGTTGTCTCGTTAAAAATTACTTTACAACAGTTATTTGGACAGCCTTGTTTGAACAGCGCAGAAGGCATGTTAAAAGGCAAACAAGGCAATCTGAACACAGGGCCTTCTCCCTCAAATTATTAAACCCAGGTCGTCACAAAAAGCAGGGTGACAGGATTTGAGTATTTTTCAGATACAGACAGATACAGATACATTTCAATATATTTGAATACTTTTTAAACATTTCTTTACTATATTTTAGTGATTTCATTTAAAAAGGTAAATTTATTCATAATGTAGATCCAAAAGTGAGATATGTTTCAAGCATTTATTTCTTAATTTTAATGACTGTGGCTTATTTAGAGATTTATATTATTGCATTAAGCAATAAAAACTATAGAGTTTTGAAGTGGTATGGTAATTTGATTTTCTGTGCAATCAAGGGAAAAACGCTTGTCTGGCACACAGTCATTAGAACTCACAACACGAAGGGTAAGCCATAATAGATCTTGCTACATAAGCTGGCTGTTAACAGAGCGGTGTATCCATCGCCGGCACTCCGCTCATCACGCACTGCGCGTGAGGCACCAAGGGAAAATTTGGCTCTTGAAAAATCATCATAATTATAGTAGGGGAGAGTGGGGATGGTTGCAACAGTTTTTACTTTTCCCTCAATTTCTCACAGGCTATTTGTATTTGAAAGACAATATTTTAACATAGTAAACTCACATCTGTCCCCTACATACCCATACAAGTACAACATTCAGAAGTCTGAAGTAAACCAAGTTACATATGGTTGAACAGAGATTGTCAAATGTTGCAACTGTTAGTCACGAGGGACAGTTGCAACAGCAATTTATTAACAAATAAAACTCATTTTCACACTTTTTTTTTTCCAAATTATCGGCTTATTCAACTATTTAACTGGACAATGTCTTTCATAAATAATCATATTATATTATCATTAAATACAATCACATAAAAAAAACCTGATAGTTATTCTATCCCCTCCTTGAACCGCCACCACAACGTGGTGAGAGAGAATTTAAGTGCACCCACCTGTCAAAATGTTTGATGGAAGGGTGCACTTAAATTCTCTGTGGTGGAGAGGTTTGAGTGCTCGAATGATCCTAGAGGCTATGTTGTCGGGGGCTTAAATGCCCCTGGTAGGGTCTCCCATGGCAAACAGGCTCTAGGTGACGAGTCAGACAAAGAGTGGTTCGAGAATCCCTCATGACGACTACAGAATCGAGGCACGTTACGTCGCCCGGTACGGCAGAGCCGGGGTCCCACCCTGGAGCCAGGCCTGGGGTCGGGACTCGTCGGAGAGCGCATGGTGGCTGGGTTGCTCCTCGTGGGACCTGGCCGGGCCAAGCCCGAACAAGAGACCGAACAAGAGACCATCCCCCAGTGGGCCCACCACCTGCAGGGGGAACCGTGAGGGACCGGTGCAAAGAGGATTGGGCAGCGGACGAAGGTGGAGACCTTGGCGGCCCGATCCCCGGAAGCTTAGGCTGGCTCTAGGGACGTGGAATGTCACCTCGCTGGGGGGGAAGGAGCCTGAGCTTGTGTGGGAGGTCGAGAGATATCGACTAGAAGTAGTCGGGCTCGCCTCCACGCACAGCGTGGGTCTGTAACCCATCTCCTCAAGAGTGGCTGGACTCTCTTATACTCTGGAGTGGCCCACGGGAAGAGGCGGCGAGCTGGGGTGGGTTTGCTTGTTGCCCCCCAGCTCAGCCGTCTCGTGTTGGGGTTTACCCCAGTGGATGAGATGCATCCCTGCGCCTTCGGGTTGGGGAGAGGTCTCTGACTATCATTTCGGCCTGCAGGCCGAGTGGTAGTGCGGAGTATCCGGCCTTCTTGGCGTCCCTGTCGGGGGTGCTGGATAGTGCCCCTCCTGGGGTCTCCATTATTCTGCTGGGGGACTTCAACGCCCACGTGGGAAATGACAGTGACACCTGGAGAGGCGTGATTGGGAGGAATGGCCTCCCTGATCTGAATCCAAGTGGTGTTTTGTTATTGGACTTCTGTGCTAGTCATGGATTGTCCATAATGAACACCATGTTCAAACATAAGGGTGTCCATCAGTGCACTTGGCACCAGGATACCCTAGGCAGGAGGTCAATGATCGACTTTGTTGTCGTATCATCAGACCTTCGGCGGCATGTTTTGGACACTCGGGTGAAGAGAGGGGCTGAGCTGTCCACTGATCACCACCTGGTGGTGAGTTGGATCCGCTGGAGGAGGAGAAGCCGGACAGACTTGGCAGGCCCAAGCGCATAGTGAGGGTCTGCTGGGAACGCCTGGCGGATCCCTCGGCCAGGGATGTATTCAACTCCCACCTCCGGGAGAGCTTTGACCAGATCCCGGGGGATGTTGGAGACATAGAGTCCGAGTGGACCATGTTCTCCATATCTATTGTCGATGCTGCTGCCCGTAGCTGTGGCCATAAGGTCTGCGGTGCCTGTCGCGGCGGCAATCCCCGGACCCGGTGGTGGACACCGGTAGTAAGGGACGCTGTCAAGCTGAAGAAGGAGTCCTATCGGCTGTAGTTGGCTTGTGGGACTTTTGAGGCAGCTGACGGGTACCGTGGGGCCAAGCGTGCCGCGGCCCGGACGGTGGCAAAGGCAAAACTTGGACCTGGGAGGAGTTCGGTGAGGCCATGGAGAAGGACTACCGGTTGGCCCCGAAGCGATTCTGGCAAACCGTCCGGCGCCTCAGGAGGGGAAAGCAGTACTTCGCCAACACTGTTTACAGTAGGGGTGGGAGGCTGCTGACCTCAACTGGGGACATTATCGGCCAGTGGAAGGAGTACTTCGAGGATCTTCTCAATCCCGGCATCACGCATTCCGTGGTGGAAACAGAAGCTGGGGACTCGGGGCTGGACTCTTTCATCACCCAGGCTGAAGTCACAGAGGTGGTTAAAAAGCTCTGCGGTGGCAAGGCTTCGGGGTTGGATGAGATCCGCCCCGAGTACCTCAAGTCTTTGGATGTTGTGGGGCTGTCATGGTTGACACGCCTCTTCAACATTGCGTGGCAGATGGGGACAGTGCCTTTGGATTGGCAGAGTGGGGTGGTGGTCCCCCTACATAAGAAGGGTGACTGGAGGGTGTGTTCCAACTACAGGGGGATCACACACCTCAGCCTCTCTGGTAAGGTCTACGCCAGGGTATTGGAGAGGAGAGTCCGGCCGATAGTCGAACCCCGGCTTCAGGAGGAGTAGTGTGGTTTTCGTCCCAGCCGTGGGACACTGGACCAGCTCTATACCCTCTACAGGGTACTCGAGGGTTCATGGGAGTTTGCCCAACCGGTCCACATGTGTTTTGTGGACCTGGAGAAAGCATTTGACTGTGTCCCTCGTGATGCCCTGTGGGGGGTGCTCCAGGAGTATGGAATCGGTGGCCCTTTACTAGGGGCCATCCGGTCTCTGTACAAGCGGAGCAGGAGTTTGGTTCGCATTGCCGGCACTAAGTCGGACCTGTTCCCGGTACATGTTGGACTCCGGCAGGCCTGCCCTTTGTCACCGGTCCTGTTCATAACTTTTATAGACAGGATTTCTAGGCGCAGCCAAGGGCCGGAGGGGGTCTGGTTTGGGGACCAGAGGATTTCGTCTCTTCTTTTTGCGGATGACGTGGTCCTGCAGGCCCCCTCTAGCCAAGACCTACAGCATGCACTGGGGCGGTTCGCAGCCGAGTGTGAAGCGGCTGGGATGAAGATCAGCTCCTCCAAGTCCGAGGCCATGGTTCTCGACCAGAAAAGGGTGGCTTGTCCTCATCAGGTTGGAGGGGAGTTCCTGCCTCAAGTGGAGGAGTTTAAGTATCTCGGGGTCTTGTTCACGAGTGAGGGAAGAATGGAGCGGGAGATCGACAGACGGATCGGTGCGGCTGCCACAATAATTGGGGCGCTGTGCCGGTCCGTTGTGGTGAAGAGAGAGCTGAGCCGAAAAGCGAAGCTCTCGATTTACCGGTCGGTCTACGTTCCTACCCTCACCTATGGCCATAAACTTTGGGTCATGATCGAAAGAACGAGATCCCAGATACAAGCGGCTGAAATGAGCGTCCTCCGTAGGGTGGCCGGGCACTCCCTTAGAGATAGGGTGAGGAGCTCGGCCATCCGGGAGGGGCTTGGAGTAGAGCCGCTGCTCCTCCACATCGAGAGGAGCCAGTTGAGGTGGCTTGGGCATCTATACCGGATGCCTCCTGGACGCCTTCCTCGGGAGGTGTTCCAGGCACGTCCCACCGGGAGGAGGCCCAGGGGACCACCCAGGACACGCTGAAGGGACTATGTCTCTCGGCTGGCCTGGGAACGCCTTGGGCTCCACCTGAAGGAGCTGGAGGAGGTGTCTGGGGAGAGGGACGTCTGGGCGTCTCTGCTGAGTCTGCTGCCCCCGCGACCCGGTCCCGGATAAAGCGGAAGACGACAAGTACGAGTAGTTATTCTAGAAAATTATGAGAACCCATTAGAATTTTTACACAGCAACACCCTGTCATAGGGATAAACCTGAGATGGCAAAAAAGATCCAAAAAATGCAGACCTGGAGACCAGAGTTGGTGGTGGTGACTAAAACAAATTTAATATTGAACACAGATTTAATAACAAAGAGATGAACAGAAACACACACACATGTGCAATGTACAAAATAATCTGGGATCTTGAATAGGCCTACTGGGGGATCAAAACTGAATGAGGTTTGTGGATCATATTAGCAAAACAAATCCAGGTGTGACAAATTAACCGGGACTAAAACAGGAAGTGAACCAGACTGTATGTAGAGGGTGCTGGCTGTCCAGCTTGGACAGGAGGAGATGTAGAGGACGCTGTCTGCCCAGCTTGGACAGGTGGAGACATAGAGAGCACTGGCTGCCAGGGTGGCACTGGAGAAACAGATGGCAGTGGCCTGTCTGTCACCAAAGAAGGTGCAAAGTTAGAGTCGTTGAATTTATCTCGATTTAAAGGCCAAATTCCAGTGGCATGAAATCTTGCCTGCACATACTGTCCCAGCCATTGGGAGGGCCAACCTAACAATACCAGGAATGTCATAGATGGGCAGAGGGAGTTGACGTAACGTTTCAGAGGCCCAAAAATGCTTCTGTCAAGAGGCTGAAGCCTTTGGGAGCAATGAGGGGGGAAGGAAAGCATGACAATTCCACTCTCTCTGCAGAAGTTAATTCCTTTGACAGAGAGGTGAGAAGAGTGGTTGTCCAGTATCAATAGGACTTTTGCACTCACTGAGGCCTTTGTGTGGTGCTGGAAATGTTTCAGGAATTGAAGGAAATTCAACAGTGTGTGGCAACTGTCCTCACCATAACTAAAATCTTTAAACTAGCAATGCTAGCTTAAAACATTAGTTTTGGCCCATGGTGCCCATGACTGTTAGAAGTAGAGTTGCCAATCGTCCCTTGAAAAATGGAATCGTCCCGTATTTAGAATAAAAAGTACGCGTCCTGTATTGAGCTGAAACGGGACGCACGTAGTCCCGTATTATTAGGTGGATCAAAAATCTTCACTAAAATGTCAATAGAATCAATAAATGATGGGGTGCTTTATATTTAACATTACAGTAAATTCATTACCAGCCATATCCTGCTCTGTGACCAATGAGCTGACAGAATATTTCGGCTCAGGTACCGTTGCTAAGGTGTTACGTCGATTCGCGTTTTCCCATCAGATACGGTTTCCCCAGCGTCTCCTCCCCGCTTACGTGACAAAAAAGGCGTGTGCTTGTTTATCGCTCGTAACCAGCGCGCCGTGCTTCCGCCGCAGGAGAACTACGGACACCGTGAAAGTTCAAACAACGTGTTTCGGCGAAGTTGTCCCACTTTCTTTCAACTGTGTTCTCATCACGGACGGACGGACGGACGGACGGACGGACGGACAGACAGACAGACAGACAGACAGACAGACAGACAGACAGACAGACAGACAGACAGACAGACAGACAGACAGACAGACAGACAGACAGACAGACAGACACAGACAGACAGACAGACAGACAGACAGACAGACAGACAGACAGACAGATAGATAGATAGATAGATAGATAGATAGATAGATAGATAGATAGATAGATAGATAGATAGATAGATAGATAGATAGATAGATAGATAGATAGATAGATAGATAGATAGATAGATAGATAGATAGATAGATAGATAGATAGATAGATAGGTGGATGCAAGTTCTTCAGGCAGCTAACATCCAGGCTATTGTACCATTTGTCCTCAGCATCCCTTCTTCTAGTGGGTTGGTGGAAAGGATTTTCTCCATCATGAAAAATAAGTGGACTGATGTGAGGAACAAATGTTCTACTGAATTAATGAGAAGTGAGCTAATTGTCAGTCTAATTAATGAAATGTCCTGCTCAGAGTTTTACTCGGTAGTCCTAAAAAGCAAACAACTCCTTGCAGCAGCAAGAGCTCAAATGAAATACAAATGGAAAAAATAGCTTGTTTCCACATAATTCAGCACTGCAGTTTTAGTTCACAAGTTCAATATTTCTTTCACTACAACTGTACAGTCATGGCCTTTAAGGCACAAGTGTTTATGTTTACAACTTTTCTACAGACTTTTTGTTTGCACTAAATGCACTATTACAAAAATGTTTTGCATTATACTGTTATGCTTTTTTATATTGTTTTAAGTTAAGCAGGACCGAGGTCTTTTCAATAGTGGTTTATTTATTTTAGAAGGATATTTGTTTTTGTCTAGTAATTTTATTTTGCAAAAAGAATAAATTATTTTATAAATTGCTGTATAATTGTTTTTCCATGGATATTTGTATCAGTCAAAAACATGCATCAAATTAAACTTGGGTTCGAGTCCAATGTTTCCAAAGTCATTTCACACAAAGAAAAATGGTGAACAAAATCACCAGGCCGGTAGAGGTGCAGACAGTGGGGTTGGATAGCCCTACCAGGAGGTGTCTCTTATTTATTTATCAAGGAGTTGGCAACCCTAGTTAGAAGCTAAGAAACTGCTGATTCAAACTATATAACTGTTAAGTTCTTCATACATGCAGTGTGGATGAGATCACAAAAAACTAATCATCAAAAAGATTACTTTTTTACCTTGAATTCTAGTTCTCCCTGAAGGAATGAGAGGTTGTGGCTGCTGTCTTCCAGAAAGAAGGAAGGGTTAACTGAGAATGTTCTGGAAGATGCTCATCAGTCCAGCTGAATGCTTATTGGTTAAATCAACAGTGTTGCAATTGCCACACGTTGCAACTGTCCCCACTCTCCCCGATTCATAATACATATTTAAAATAAATATGTATAAAGCATGTTATCAGATATTAGCAATACAAAAGAAAAATATTTGCTCAACAAAAGGATGGCCCTCTCTCTAGTCTCTCGTGGTGCCCCCCTCCCAGTGGTATGCTACCGATGATACTTTAACAAAGTGAGTTGATGAATGGAAAACGGCTTAGTGACGTGAACGTTGGAAAAAAAAAACCTGCTGTCAATATTAACATGTAATTGCGCGTTCATTTTTTTTAATGCGCGATTAACACACATGCTTCAGTACTTTGTGGGCCACGCCTGGGCTATAGATTGAACCTTACTTTGTTTTCTGTTTCTCCCGCTTCTTAAAAAGTCAGGGAGACAGCTCCACCCTGCCCCGCCTCCTGTCCACCTCTCCTACAGGGCCGCTGGTAGCAGCAGTGGGCACAGCTGTGGGCGCCCCTCTGTAGCAGCTGAGAGGGAGAGAAATAGAAAGTACATTTGGAGCTTTTTACTGTTGTTGATTTAAAAAAAATAATGCAGCAAAGCATCATTCTCATCCAGTTATTCAATACTGAAGCAACACTGAACTTCTTTGAAGAAATAAAAAATATGAAAAAGATTAATTCAAAAGCAACAAAAACATGATCCCATGTTCACCCTGTTACATCTGGAACTATAATTGTCCTCCCCAATGAATCCATTCTTATTTGTGGGGGCTGAGAAGAATACAAATACACCTTGAGATGGTTATGAAGCAAGGCGCATTCGTGACTCGAGATTCACAAGGCGTGGACTTGCAGCTGGAGTTGATGCTTGAAGAGCCTATGCCAGATTAAACAAATATTACCACATATATTAACAGCATAGAGAGCATAAATGTTTAGTGTTTGAAAATTAGCTAACATTTATTGCAATTCTTTGTGATATGCATACAGTGATATTGCAATAATGACAAATTTGAAAGACATTGTGCAGCCCAACAGAATCCAAACTGCTTGAGCTCCAGTTTTCACAGCCAGTGATGATTTGGGAAGGCATGTCATCTCCATGTGTTGGTTCACTTTGTTTGTTGCATCAGGTCCAAAGTCAGTGCAGCTGCCCACCAGAACATTTTAGAGCACCTCATGCTTCCCTCTGCTGACAAGCTTTATGTAGTTGCTGATTTTATTTTCCACCTGGTGCCTGCCCACAATGCCAACGGTACCAATGCTTGGTTTAGTCTTTATGATATTCCTGGGCATGACTGACCAACAAATTCACTTGAACCTCAAAGAGAAGCTATAGAGTATTTTCAAGATGAGACGAGAGACACCAGACCCAACAATGCAGATGAGCTGATCCTGAAAGCATAAGATCTATTGATACAGCAATTGATTCAACTGAGTATTTGTTGGATATCCTATATAGTACATCCACATACGTTTTTGATATTTTTGCATAAAAAAACTGAAATAAATGCGTGAAATATCCCACATCATGCAACCGATTTATAAGACTAACCTTTTGACAAGATTTGCTGAAAGAAATTATTGGTAATATTATAATTTAGAGGTCTTGTGTGAAATTGTGTTCCCTGTGAAGATCTGTTGCCCCCTGTGTCAGGAGTGCACACTGCAGCCAGACAGGCGGTTCTGACAGTCTCCACAGCTTTTCTGAACGGTTGTTCGGTAAAACGACGACACATAGTCATGTCAAGGTTGTTACTTTATTTTTTAATCTACAGCTCTGGGTATAAAGAGGAAATAAATAAAAAAATAAACCTGGTCTTGTGTTTTTAAAACACAGTTTTGAATGGGTTACTTTGTTTAATCGCAGAGAGAATCAAAGTATTTTCCAACTTGCGTCATGTTCATTTGATGGATATCAATCAGCCACCAAAAAGTTTTCCAACACATCTGGTTTAATTATAATGTTCTGTTACTGATGTAAAAGATTGGAAGCTCTTTCTGCTGGACACGAAAAATAAGGCTCCCGAAAGGTGAGAGTGCAAGTTATTATTCTGGTAAACCATGTTCTAATGTAAAATATGACACATTACTGAATTAATATAAGATATTTCTAGTAGCTAATTTTTCATCGTTAACATCTGTTGTGTTTTGTCTAAAATAATCAGCCTAAGCACGTGTATTACTTAAGGACTTTACATATTCCTCTTTCAAAGAATCCCCATGACATGAGAACATATTTCCTCTCTTTTAAAAAGAGAAGAAAATGTTTTAGGAACATCAAAGGGGAACAGAATATTTCCGCCTCACGGTCACATAAAGTTTTATTACCCCATGGGACGGGGATTAACCAATCATCTTATGTTTTGAGTTGTTCATTCCCCACATCATACACAACTATCCTTGTACATTTTGTCTTTATTTGCCAAAGTTACAGGGAGGAGCCTAATATTTCGACTGTCAGAAATATTCTGTTCCCACCTCATAATATGGGAACAAATTAACTGACCAGCAGGCTTTTTACTGTGTTTATTCCTTTCATCATAGATGATAACTCCTGTAAATTTGGACACATTTGCTGTATATCACAGAAACCTGGGAGGACAAGCAAACATGTCACCCTTACTGTAGAACGCATAACCGCCAACATTTTCTATACCTTTTCCTTTTTGCTTTGTACAAAACAAATCTTATACAACAAAGTCCAAAAAAAACCCAACCTGCATTTTTCTTAAAACACTAACAACATGCCAAACAAACAAACGAAACATTCTTAGAGCTGCATGCTTAGAGCTGCAACAGGTTGGCATATTTGCTGACACTCTAATAAAATCAATACTTACTGAACATTCTGCATTTAATCAGCTTTTATATTATTAGAATGTGAAGTAAATGAAAGACCACCAGCAGAGAAATTATGGATAAGAAGACAAAGTTAAAACACAAATTTGGGTGAGTGGCTATTTAGGTGCATGGCGCAATAGGCTCCATAGCCAAAGTATTTCAGATATCCACAGGTATTAATACAAAGACAGAAACTCTGTGCCAGGAGCGTTATCCCAGTGATCAGATGATGGCCTTACATGATAGGCACCTTAACCTGTGCTATAAAGCATTTTTTTTTATCAATTTACTGTGGAGAATTAGAAAGTTTTTCACAGTCCAGGAAAACATAACATGCCCAACTTGTACTGCAGGTTATTCACATCCACCCCAGTTCAGATGAGCAACAACACAAAAATTTATTGAGTTTCTTATATCCATCTGTGCCTGACCTAATACATATTCCTGAGATCAATTGTCCACTTAAGCAATGTAAAATCCTTCTGAATGCTCTTAAGGAAACTAATATCTATAAGCTTCACCTAGCTCATTCAAATTTAGTGTTCCAGATGTATTTTTCCTTACTGAAACAGAGTAAGTTGGGGCCAGACCTTAATGGTGTGCAACTTATTGTTTATATCACATTCCGCATAAAAACAGAAAACAAGAAATAAAATATTGTTGGGTTGGCTTATCACTGTTAAGGCCGAGAGTGATGGCAATGTCAAGCCAAAGGCTGTTAATTGCCTTTCTTGTGACGGGAAAATTGATGGGGTCCTTTGACAATATTCTTTCTGCAAACTGATATTTATTTCTTAAATTAAAAAGTATTATTACAGACAGACAGACAGACAGACAGACAGACAGACAGACAGACAGACAGACAGACAGACAGACAGACAGACAGACAGACAGACAGACAGACAGACAGACAGACAGACAGACAGACAGACAGACAGACAGACAGACAGACAGACAGACAGACAGACAGACAGACAGACAGACAGACAGACAGACAGACAGACAGACAGACAGACAGACAGACAGACAGACAGACAGACAGACAGACAGACAGACAGACAGACAGACAGACAGACAGACAGACAGACAGACAGACAGACAGACAGACAGACAGACAGACAGACAGACAGACAGACAGACAGACAGACAGACAGACAGACAGACAGACAGACAGACAGACAGACAGACAGACAGACAGACAGACAGACAGACAGACAGACAGACAGACAGACAGACAGACAGACAGACAGACAGACAGACAGACAGACAGACAGACAGACAGACAGACAGACAGACAGACAGACAGACAGACAGACAGACAGACAGACAGACAGACAGACAGACAGACAGACAGACAGACAGACAGACAGACAGACAGACAGACAGACAGACAGACAGACAGACAGACAGACAGACAGACAGACAGACAGACAGACAGACAGACAGACAGACAGACAGACAGACAGACAGACAGACAGACAGACAGACAGACAGACAGACAGACAGACAGACAGACAGACAGACAGACAGACAGACAGACAGACAGACAGACAGACAGACAGACAGACAGACAGACAGACAGACAGACAGACAGACAGACAGACAGACAGACAGACAGACAGACAGACAGACAGACAGACAGACAGACAGACAGACAGACAGACAGACAGACAGACAGACAGACAGACAGACAGACAGACAGACAGACAGACAGACAGACAGACAGACAGACAGACAGACAGACAGACAGACAGACAGACAGACAGACAGACAGACAGACAGACAGACAGACAGACAGACAGACAGACAGACAGACAGACAGACAGACAGACAGACAGACAGACAGACAGACAGACAGACAGACAGACAGACAGACAGACAGACAGACAGACAGACAGACAGACAGACAGACAGACAGACAGACAGACAGACAGACAGACAGACAGACAGACAGACAGACAGACAGACAGACAGACAGACAGACAGACAGACAGACAGACAGACAGACAGACAGACAGACAGACAGACAGACAGACAGACAGACAGACAGACAGACAGACAGACAGACAGACAGACAGACAGACAGACAGACAGACAGACAGACAGACAGACAGACAGACAGACAGACAGACAGACAGACAGACAGACAGACAGACAGACAGACAGACAGACAGACAGACAGACAGACAGACAGACAGACAGACAGACAGACAGACAGACAGACAGACAGACAGACAGACAGACAGACAGACAGACAGACAGACAGACAGACAGACAGACAGACAGACAGATAGATAGGCGAAAGGCTGGGAACACCCTGAACAGGTCGCCAATCCAATCCATCGCAGGACAAAACAGAGACACACAGAACAAATTGCAAAACAATTACCATAGTGGTTATACCTCGATTTCCAGTTCCATACCAGGACCAGTGTGTTTAATGTCCCACTAAAAGACTTGCAAGTAAATTAATTTGTTCCCATGTTTTGAGGGGGTAACTTTGGCAAATAAAGAGCAAATGTCACCAGATTCATATTATTGTCCATGATGTTAGGAATAAACACAGTAAAAAAAAAAAAAAACTTGCTGATATATTAACTTGAACCCATGTTATGAGGGGTAACAGAATATTTTAGACGGCTGAAATAAAAACCAAATGTCTCCAAATTCACAAGGAAGTTGTGAGGAATGATCCCAAAAGGATGATTGGTTAGTCCCTGTCCCATGGAGTAACAAAACTTTACAAGGTGTGAAAGTCAGGCGGAAATATTCTGTTCCCCTTTAATGTTCCTAAAATAATTTGTTCTCTTTTTAAAAGAGAGGAAATATGTTCTCATATGTCATGGGGACTGTCTGTTTGATAGAGGAATATGTGAAGTAATACACGTCCTAGAGCTGATTATTTTAGATAAAACACAAAACAGATTTTAAGGATCAAAAATTAGCTACTAGAAATATCTTTCATTAATTCAGTAATGTGTCATATTTTACATTAGAACATGGTTTACCAATATAATAAGTTACACTCTCATCTTTTCGGGAAGTCTTGCTTTTTCTTGTCCAGCAGAGTGAGCTTCCATCATTGTTTGTCAGTAATAAAACATTATAATTAAACCCGATAGTGAACATGAAGTTGGAAAATACTTTGATTCTCTCGGCGATTAAATCTAACAACACAGAATTGTGTAAAAAAAATGACCAGGAATATATTTTTGTTTGTTCGTTTTTACCAGCAGTTGTAGATTTAAAAAATAAAGTAAACACCTTGACATGATTAGGTGTCATCGTTTTACCGACAAATCGACCAGAAGTGCAGTAAAGAGTCTCTCTGATTGGCCCGGATGGGGCACGTGATCGGACTGATTCACCTCCGGCAGACAGGTGAGCGTAGAACAACCCAGTGTTACTTCTGCGTTGAACGTCTACGCGCCTAGCTCATGGATTATGAATCTTCTCGGTGTCCCGCAGCTTCTCGCATTAAACCCGGAGTCAACGTAGCAGCTGCATCTCACCTGGACTCTCACTAGCCCACAGGTAACTACCCTCATTAGCAGCGAAACCTGGCGTCTGACAGATGAGTTTCGTGGTGTCTGTGTCCGTAAGCGGTTTCACGTGTCATCGGCAGCAGGCTCACCCGGGCAGGAAACACAGCAGGTAGTCAGACAGGTGCAACAGGATCCGCGGCATTCCTCCCACCGTGAGCGGAGACCTGCGTCCGCCTGTGGTGGTATAAAAATGCTGCGGGAGGGTCATTGGTTTATAAGCTCTTTGGAGCAAAAGCAACATAGTTACCTCCGTCTGTGTGAGCTTAAAAACAAACGGGTATCTGATGAAAAATGATTTGTATCTTCAGCTTGTCACGACATTAATGGTAAGTTTTTAACTTCTCCCAGCCCTGCTGTATAATTAATACACTGGAGCTGTGTGATATCCTTCCGCTTCTTTCAAGGACTGCGGTTTTCGTTCCGGTCATATATGTTTTCTTCTATCAGGAAAGGGTGTAGTGCTGTTGAATTTTGTACATTGAATGTTTCTCAACGTTTTGCAATTAAACAGATTATTTTCAGGCCAGAATTTGACAATTGTATTAGGGGATTTTATATATATTATAGACATTTCTAATCTATAATGCTGGTATCCTGTTGTTACAGCTGACTGGCCAGGTGTATGTTGGGGGAAATGTCAATACAATATTAAGATACTTAGTGTATTTATATGAAAAGATAAAAATTAGAGTTCAAACGTTAAAAAGACATAGAGATGTCATTTAAGCTAACGTAACACACAGAAACAAAATGTATGAACATCTGAATTAAAGTTTCTACACTGCATTTAACAGGTGTTCCACACCTTTCAGCACCCTTGCCAAAACCGTGTGAAAAGGTTTCAGCTGTTTCCTTCCCAGTTGCTTAATCCAACACTGATACATTAGAAAAATTCAGCCTTTAATTTGGATTCATTTTTTCACTTCGGGTGGGATTAAACCCCTCTTATGGAAAGATGATCACAAGTACCACAATTGTTGGTACTACTTGCAGTTGTAAATTATTATTGGAGCATTTTATATTTACTGTTTTCAGCTGATTTGGAGTGCTTAGGAGCTTTTAATCAGTAATTTGTGACTTTCTGTTTCCCTGCGGTATAGAGATGATGTAATAGATGGCCATTCTTCATAATGGAAAAGACAAGAGAACATGCAACTCAAGTAAGGCAATAAGTCAGGATATGGCAACATCGCCCTAAAGTGTCCCATATCTACAGCCAAAGTAGGACATATAACAGCAACTGTGAAAAACAACGCTGGATTATCTTTCTTTTCCCTCATCACAATGTCTCTGCCACTTTTTGTTCACCCAACAGGCCAAATATACTGGCATGTGCTCTACTCAAACTATCATATTCGATCAAATGTTGCATCCAAATGGTTCTTTGCGATGTTGCATATAATGACATTGCAGTGGTGAGTGCAATGTCCTGCATGATGCAGCCCTAATGAGAATCAATACTTGTGGGGAATGCTGTAAATTTCCTTTCATTAACCTGAAAAGGCTGCAAGTATTCACCTAAATGTACAAAGTCCAAAGCAAATCAGATTTGTAAAAAGTTAGCAGTTATTTGGTTATTTACGTTAACTAATCATTGCAACACTGGATTATCTGCTCACAAAATGCCTTAATCGTTTCTTTCTGCTCATACTGCTGCTGGCTGTATATTTGAGTCAGACTGCTGGTGTTTTGGTAATAATACTGCCCTAAAGATGACAACACATCATTGTGCAAAACACATTCAGCCTTTCAGTAGGCATGTTTCCTTGGTGGAATTTCCTTTTTAATTTTAAGTCCAATAACACAACAGCTCGATCTTCCTTAGGGTTTCTTTTAAGAACCTGACATAATGCTGGTTTATGCTTTCAAGTACCTATATACCAAAAAGGCTATTTTGGTCCACGAGTATGTGCTTTTTTTTTTTTTTTTTTTTTTTGGCAGTCATGACATTTAAAACTGTGGGAATCTAGGAGAGGTTCATCCCCAACCTCCCTTTCTAGCATACAGCTTGAACATTAAATTTTTTTTAGCTGGTTAAAATTTAATTATTTTTTTGCATACAACTCTCATGAAAATTGTGGCTTACATATTTCTCATTTTAGTGTGTCTAAGAACTGAAAAAACAGCTTTTACATCCCTGCTTCCTGGTGTGTTGAGTTGTCTTTTACTTCTCTTAAACAGCTAGAAACAGTAAATCTGTCATGGTGGTTGTTGAAAGGCAGCAGTGTGACTTGTCGTCTGTTACTAAATCAAATTGCTAACGTTTTTGTCTTAACTCAGTCATGGAAACTATGATCACTTGGTATTTTGGGTGATAAGATCTTTCTCCTGCTCACTTCCTCTTTGGTGATGTTTTTTATTTTTGCATTACATCCAGCTGTAGGTTATTAGATTTAGCTTTTGAAAGTTTCAAAGTTACGCAGCTTTGTCTTTTTGTGGTTTTAATTTTCCTTCATGGGTTAGTCCAACAGCTTCAATTATAATATTGATAAAATATTTTTAGGACAAAATAATTAGGTGGACAATAAAATCACTTTCATCAAATTATTCTTACATTGATGTTTTTTCTCCATTTAGTAGACCAGGTTTTCTTGTTGTAGGTGGGCAAAAGAGGAGATCAGATGATCCCAATTCCATCCCATAGTTTACCGTTAGTCAATATACTTTAATCTAGCATATATGTCATTTAGCGTGCATGTATTTAAAAAGAAACTGACATGTTTGAGAAAAGGAAAAAAGGCATGAATTTATTTTCAGCACTCTGAAAAAGTGTTTGTCTCGTACAGATTTCTTCTTTTCCTGCATTTTTGTCACACAAAATTATTGTCACATAAATTGAATATTGGATCAAGATAAGCTGATTAATAACAAAAAGCAGTTTTGAAACAATGGTTTCATTCAGTAAGGGCAACAACGCTATCAGAGCACACATGACCCAAGGTGGAAAAGTAATTGCTCCTCTTGTTAAATCACAAATTAACTATGATTTAAAAAAAAAAAAAAGCTTGGCTCAATTTTACAGGCCAAAGGCACTTTACAAATTAAGTTTGATTTTGTCAAAACAAGTGTTCCTTTGGATTCAGCGTGGGGCATTTTCATCACCATTTTATCAAACATTGTAAAATTCATTTGTTTTGCAAATCATAATCACAGGTCATGATGGTTTCACATCTTCTTGGTATTAAGAAAAACACAGTAAACTTATTTTTTTGTTTTTCAACAAACTGTTTACATTAATCTTTTTTATTTTGCGTCCTTCAGGTGCTCCGCTGTTAATCGATCTACTGATGCTGTTTTGTATCAGATGTAAGAGATAAAGGCAGCACCGCTCTGATAAATACTCTCCAATAAGGTGAGCTGAACCTGTTTTTAATTCTTGTGATATATTCCTGTGACTTAAGAAAATTCCTCCCTCAAAGAACAGACCTGACCTTGTCCAACAATCAGTCAGTGGTTATTTATTGTCAGGAATGCAGACTTGTGTGGAGACAAGTTAAACATTATTGTCTGCTCCTGTAAACTGCAGCAGTACCAGATGAACTGTCTTTTTTTTTTAAGTACTACTCTGTTGACATGTGCAGCGGTTCCCGTAGGAAACTTCATGCAAATAATCAGTTACTGATCAGCACAAAAACAGAGTTGTTTTATTTACACAACTCACAAGCTGCATTCCTGTTTTATTTGTCGAAATCCACAAACTTATATCCCTGGGAGCAGCAGCTGCAGGAAAGCATTTTGTTTCAAATTTGTCAAGCTGTATTTTTTTTAAGTAACTGGTTAAAGTGCACACCTACAGACAGGTCTTTTCGAAGCCTGGACATGTTTAGAGATACCTACTTGTTTACATCTGCACCTTTTTATAAGATTAAGCTCAACCTGTTTATCTGGTGCATGTTAAAGATGGATTCTGATTATTTCAGCCATCAGTGGATTATTTTTAATCATTTACCAACAGGCGAGGAATCAGGATAGATGTGGCTGAAGAATCAAAATTTAAATCAACCACGAAAGCCCCTAAGGTGAGCTGTTTTTGCTAAAATGCAGGGAGGAGGAAAATCCTTACCATGCTGCTTGGGTTTCAACTAACCGCAAGACAAATAACTTCTTCTCTTCTGAGAGGGATTAAGGGCACAGCTGAGACCAGGCCCTGTTCGATCTTAGTTTTCCAAAATGACAAATAACAGAGTTATGTCCTCATATTGAAAATGTCAGATCAATACTGAGCTAAAGTGTTTTTTTGTTTTGTTTTGGGTTTTTTTTTTTCTCCATAAATGTCTGTAGCAGTGGGGTTGATTAGGTAAAGAAATATGCTGGTATATTTTCTTAACATACCATGTAATCCAGGAATAAGATGGATAGTAATGAAGTTGTACATTTAAACAAATGATGAAAGCTTTTGTAACATTTATTTTTAGTTTGATTGATCTTAAAATTGAAATATATTGTTGCATTATGGATGTTACAGCTTCTTTTGAGTTGTTTGTTGGTTTGGTCTTACTCAACTACTAGTTATGTACCTTCAACACTTCAACACAAGATTTAGGAAGTAAAATAGCTGACTGGTATCCCAGTTCCACAACTAGAACGGCCCTGAGGCAAAACCCAGAACACCACTGATTCTTTGGGTCTCCAGGTTATTTCTGCCCATTGAACATTTTGTACCAATGCCTGTACCAGTGGTTTATTTCCGTTTTATACCTTTTAAACAAAACACTGTTCTAAATCTGTTTATTTCTCGTTTTTGGTTTTTGTAGCAAAACAAATTGAAGAAAGAGCTTAAATCGGATGTAACGGCTTTATATTAAACCCTTTTTCCATCGATTATGGTTCTGGTACATGTTTGTGCCAGTTGATTCTGAAGTGTGGGTGATTATGCTCTCCCGAATTACCCAAAATTAGTCTGAGGAACCTCATGCCAGTAGATGATATTACTTGGAACATACACTCACTGGCCACTTTATTAGGTACACCTGTTCATTTACTTCTTAAATCAAATAGCCAATAATATGGGAGAAACCCAGTGGATTTAGGGATCTAGACATGCTAAAAGTGACTAGGTTCAAACTGAGCACCAGAATTGGAAGAAAAGGGGATTTTTTTTAGACCTCAATAATTGCTTAGTTGTTGGTGCCAGACTGGCTGGTCTGAGTATTTCATGAACTGTTAATCAACTTGGATTTTCATGCACCGTCAGCTGTCAGGTTTACAGACAATGGTCTGAAAATGTAAAAAAAATCTAGTGATCCATAGTTGTTTGGATAAAAATGCCTTGTTGATGTCAGAGGAGAATCTTCAGACTGGTTTAAGATGATAGTAAAGCAACAGTCGCTCAAATAACCACTGGTAACAACCATGGAATGAGAAATGTCATCTTTGTACAACAGATTAAACCTTGAATCAAATGAGCTGCAGCTGTTGCACACTGGGTGAACAAGAAACCGAGTCTCCAATTCATCAAAATTGAATTGGAAAAATGCTGACGGGTTTGACGGTGGGGTAGGGTTTAAATTTGATGTAAACCACATAAAAGCATGGGCCTGTCTTGCCTTGTATCAATATTTCAGGCTACTGCTGGTGGTGGGGTTGTTGTGACGTGGGGGATATTTTCTTGCCACACTTTGGCCCCTGTGGTACCAACTGAGCATTGTTTGAAATCCACAGCCTACCTAAATATGGTGCACACCATGTCCACCCCTTTATGACCCCAATGTACCCATGTTCAAATGGCTATATCTATCAGGATACTGCACCATGTTGCAGAGCTCAAATTGTTTTTCACTGGTTTCATGGACATGACAATGAGTTTATTGTATTTCAGTGGCCTCCACAGTCACAAGGTCTCGATTCAAAATAGCTAATTCAGGACATGGTGGCACAGGAGATTCACATTATGGGTGTGCAGCTGACAATTCTGGAGCAACTATAGGATGCTATCATGTCATTTTGACCCAAATCCCAGATGAATGTTTTTAACACCTTGTTGAATTTATGCCATGAGGAATTAAGGCAGCCTAACGGAGGTGCAATCCACCACTATCAATGTGTACCTATTAAAGTGGCCAAGCAATGTATAACTTCATTTCTGTACTGTAGACTAAGCAAATTATAGAGAATTACTTGTCAAAGCACAAACAAAACATCCCAAGGTGAATAGTATTGATGTATGATACTGTTCATACAAAAGGTCTCGTGACAAATTGCTTCCTTTTGTACAAAGTTTGGTATAAAGTGACCAAAACTGCAAATTGGTGATGTGCCAAATGTCCAGCAGCCAACAATGTTTCTATATTAAGTGCAACAAAAGCATAAACACCTCATAGGCTCAAAATTCTGAGTAAAGCCTTGATTGTGTCTTTTTGTGTTTAGCACATAGTGCTTTTACCAATAAAATTTACAAGAAATTGAACACTGTTTTTAAATGCTCTTTTGTCTTGCCTGCATAACTACTTGACCTTCATGTGATTTGTCTTCCCAGGAGTTACGCAATGCAGGTGTCGATCTCGCCTGCGATGTCGGCATCTGTCTTCAGCTTGTTTTCCCTGCTCACCTTAACCCTGCTGCTCCTGCTGTGCGTCATACGGAAAAAAAGAAAGATGGAGGGAAAGTACAGGCCCAGTGCAGAGGAGAAGAAACAGCCGAGAGCAAACGTACCTGAGAGGCCCAGCCTGCCTCTGCCGTTGCCCAAAGAGGAACGCCTTATATAAGGAGACATGGACTGAGTACCCTTGATGTTACCATTCTGCATTCATCTGGATCAGAAAAGAGTGCTCTCTGCATCAAAATGCTTTCAGATCATGTAAACACTCTTTGTGCGGTTGCTTTTTTTATTCTGCGTGACAACAAATGGACTTATTGGACATTCGGAGTGTTCTATCACTTGTTTCACTGTGAGAAGAAAGAAAACGTTAACTTGTGGAGGGTTTGCTCACAGTTTTCCTATTTAAACAATCACTTTTTCTACCACATAAATATGAGCGGAAGTGTATTTTGTATTTAAGTGCACATTAAAATATTTTCTTACTTTTTGTATATTTGTAATAGAACTTTGACCTAAAACAATAACTGGAATGCACGTATTATATAGTGTTCAAAGGCTTAATTGCAAGGAAGTATGCACACGTGGTGGCTAAGGGGTCTGATTAAAACAACCGTGTGCAAATTCAGTATTCCTGCTCTTTCCTTTTTGCTTGAAAGAAAATGTTTCAGTATACAAGTTTAGTTTATAAAATCTATTTTATTTAAATTCTGAGAACAGTCCACAAAACTGCAAAGGTCATTTTTTTAAATGTCAGTTTGTGCAGAAAAACGAATGAGAATATAGTCATCTACATGAATACACTTCAAGTACACATAACAAATGGGATTTTTCTATTTAAGTTAAAAAATAAACAGGAAACGACATGGGTACGTTTTAAAGGGATACGTTGCATTTTATTTTTAGCGTGAGGTTCTGTAAGTTATCACTAATAGTTCCCTTACCTGTAGTAAAATGAGGCAAAATCTGTGGCTCACAGATAGTTTTGACCAGATATATCAGACCATTTTCTCTGTTACAGTAACACCAATTCATATGCTGAGTTGACTTAAAATGTTTTAAATCATAAAAAAGTCACATGTCCACAACTCCTCTGATATAAGGATATGGCATCTGAAGGTACAGCCAATCAGTCAGTGAAAAATCTCTTGGAAAGCAAGTTTATTTTTCCCACTTCAACATATTTTTGTTTTAGCCATATCATCCAACTTTGTATTAAAACATAAGAATGGTACAGTGAAGTTAAGCAGTTTAAAACATCTTTCTGACAATGGCCAACCTCGCCATAGGTGTTAGCAGCCTCAGCTTCTCTGTAAACTGTTGACTCTATTAGAGCCATGCAGGCTGGGCCCTAATTGGTGGACCTTAAGCGGGTATAACTTATCAAAGGCATGATTACAAAGCCCAACACACTTGGATGAATGATTTTATTGGTTGGTCCCACTATCATTACTGATAGGGGCTCTCAGATTCAGTGTTGCAAGGTCCTCTGATTTTGTAGAGGGTGAACCAATAAGAGCTCATAGAGTCAATCTTCACATAACAACAGAGCAGAATGATTTCTGATGAAAGCTAAAAATTCAGGGCTGCACAGTGGCACAGTTGGTAGCACTGTTGCCTTGCAGCAAGAAGGTCCTGGATTCAATTCCCGGCCTGGGGTCTTTCTGCATGGAGTTTGCATGTTCTCCCCGTGCATGCGTGGGTTCTCACCGGGTACTCCGGCTTCCTCCCACAGTCCAAAGACATGCCTGTTAGATTAATTGGTCTCTCTAAATTGCCCTTAGGTGTATGAATGAGTGTGTGCATGGTTGTCTGTGTGTTGCCCTACGATGGACTGGCGACCTGTCCAAGGTGTACCCTGCTTCTCGCCCATAGACTGCTGGAGATAGGCACCAGCTCCCCCGTGACCCACTATGGAATAAGCAGTAGAAAATGACTGACTAAAAATTCAAATACTTTCTGATCAGTTCTTCTTTAGAAAAATAAGTAAGATATATATAATTCAGATGCAAATGCAAGGACGTATTTGTTTTGTTGCTGAGTAATAAGATTCTATAGGGGCCAGATTGTTCACCACCTCTGTTACTACATGAAATTGTGTTGCCTGGTGCTGGCAGCTGTGAGTTGTCCGTCTGCTCAACGTCTGTCAAAAGTTGAATTAACTTTGATTTTGCTTGATTTGTACAGCATCAATGAAAATGGTGCATTCCATTGCATTTCTTGTCATTTTGGAGATCAACCCTGCAACAAATTAACAAGGAAGTGTTGTTCACCAGAGAAAACGGTCTTCTGAAAATGTAGTTTTCCGATAAAATAGTGTTGCATCCCACAGGTGTTAACACTTTGAGTTTGGGTCATTTTCAGAATAATTTTTTGAAGATTTGAACACTTTGATGCAAGTTCACAAGAATATTACCAATGTCTTACAGATAAGGAAACATTTAGTACAAAGTTGACAGAGCCTGATTCAAAAAGTCCCAACTGTCCTTTTAGCTCAGTGGTTCTCAATCCTGATCCTCATGCACACTGTCCTTCATGTCTGTCTCCGTTCCAGGACATAAATGACTGCAAAACCTTGTCAACATGCTGTCCAGTGCTGCAGAAGCCTATTAATCACCCATTTATTTAAATCACATCTGTGTGAGCATGGAATCACCAAAAACACATCCACCTGTTACCATTGAAACCAGCAACTTCAGACCGGGGAATGAAACAGTTAAAAGAAAGACATAAATAACCTGTTAGTTTTTTGTATGTTTAGTGGTGCTTTAGTTTGATCCTGAACCCTTTTAAAACCAAAATATTTTCAGAGTCTTTTTCATATAGCAAATTGACTTGTCTTGGCTGAGAAAAGAGTTACTGGGGGATTGTTAAAACAAGGAAAAACTAAAACATTTTAGCATCTGGTCTGAATGCCTCCTGGGCACCTCCTTTGGAGTTCCTTTAGGGGCACGTCCAACTGGTAGACAACCCCATGGCAGGACTATATATCTCTTCTGTCCTAGAAGAACCTTGGAATCCCACAGAGCTGAAGAGTGTTGTTGGGGAGAGGTTTGTTTGGGTTTCCCCCTAAACCTGTTACCTCCATCACCCGACCTCAGATAAACAGGATCATGGATGGATGAAAACTAAGATGTTGCATATATTAAGCTTCAAATCTTTTCTTCAGTTCGGACACTTTGACTGGAGGGTGGTCTTCCTCCTCGGGCGCCTCTGAGCTTTGGTTTGTGTCTGAGTCACACGGAGTCTGTAACTTTTCCCTTGATCGAAATGCAGCCTCGGCAGAGTTCTTGGAAATGGACCTCAGCTGAAAGCCTTGTTGGCTGTATGGCTGACCCTGGAACCGTGCTAAAGCAGAAAGCACTTTGGGAGGAGGTGAGGTCAGGCACACCCCCTGCTCTTTTATTGGAGTGTTTTCACTCTTTTTCTCCTGAGATAAAGGTGGTTTAGGGTCAGCAGTAACAGGCCCTGGTGTGACTGTAGCTTCACCTTGCTGCTCCTTCACCGAGTTAAAAATTGGGTCATCCCTGTTTATACACTTTAATGTTTCTTTAGAATCATTATTTTTCTCATTTTGGGTTTCTATAATTTCTTCCTCTGTCTCATTTTCTTGCGTGTCGCATCTTTTCTTACCCTCCTCTTGTACCAAAGCCTCCCCACTCTGGATTTCATCATCTTTCCTTGTATTTTTTATCCTTTCATCTTCTGTTCCTTCAGTCATTTCTTTTACACTGCTCTTCTCAAAACATGCCATATTTTCTGGATCTTCTATACTTCTCTCTTCTTCTACCTTCACTTCCATGCACTTATTTGTGTAGTTTATTTCCTGCTTCCCATTTACTTCTCCAATTTTTTCTTTCTCTATTTCTCTGTTCTCCTTCTCTCTCACTTCATGCTCTGCGACATCAGATGCCACCAGAAGACATTCTGCCCCCTCCTCTTCTAGCAAACTGGTGTCCAGGCAATGCCAGTCTGAGTCCTCCGTCCGATCTGAAAGCTCTTCTGTGGTCTCCAGATTCCAGCTGTGCAAGCTGCCACTGCCGCTGATGGACAGCAACAGGCTCTCCTGGCTGGGGTTGGCTGGAACATGCTGACAAACGAATGAGGGAGAATTAGATCTGATTTCCATGTTAATATTTGGGAGTGTTGATTATTTCCTTATTGCTTTACCTTTATGATATAGTCATGGCTATCTGGTCCAAACAAATCCAAGCTGCGAGTGCCATACAGCAGGCCTCGCTCATGGGAGCTACGCGAACTAAGTGTGTCAAAGATCTCCCCAAGAAGATCCATCTCTTCTGGGTCACACAATGGTGAATTATCACCTTCTTCTTCTTCCTTCAAGAGCCCAGGGTCAGGTTGTCCAGTAGGTTCCAACACCTCACTGAGAACAAAAGGTAACATCAATAAAACTAAATGGAAGTTACAAATAGTAATATTATAAGATAAAAAGCACATTGTGCAGAACAAGCCATGGCACTTCAGTTCAACATTACAGAAGTATTAAAAAGCCTAATGCAATTAGGGAGTACCTATAAAACCTGTACAGCTATTAAGATGTTTCAATAAATGTATATCTAACCAAGAAGAGAATCAATTAAGTCATTATCTACTGCATTGACAAATTATCCACTTGTTAGATTAATCTGGGTATTTTCTTTTCCATTCTTGATATTTCAGGAGATTGAAGGTTATTTTATGTGTGGTTTTATTATATAGAGCAACAGACTGTCATATATCGAAATCATAAATTGGAACCAAAACTTAAAAAATGAAAGAGATAAAACAAGTTTCCCTCTGCATATGTCAGAGATGTCAGTAGTTACCTTCCACTTGGATGTGTTGGCCATGCTATATTTGTGTCACATGATCAAGCTTTGGCCCATTTTGTTCTTGAGATCTGGGTTGCCATGACCAATACATGTGCACTACATACAGGGGTTGGACAATGAAACTGAAACACCTGGTTTTAGACCACAATAATTTATTAGTATGGTGTAGGACCTCCTTTTGCGGCCAATACAGCATCAATTCGTCTTGGGAATGACCTATACAAGTCCTGCACAGTGGTCAGAGGGATTTTAAGCCATTCTTCTTGCAGGATAGTGGCCAGGTCACTATGTGATACTGGTGGAGGAAAACGTTTCCAGACTCGCTCCTCCAAAACACCCCAAAGTGGCTCAATAATATTTAGATCTGGTGACTGTGCAGGCCATGGGAGATGTTCAACTTCACTTTCATGTTCATCAAACCAATCTTTCACCAGTCTTGCTGTGTGTATTGGTACATTGTCATCCTGATACACGGCACCACCTTCAGGATACAATGTTTGAACCATTGGATGCACATGGTCCTCAAGAATGGTTCGGTAGTCCTTGGCAGTGAGGCGCCCATCTAGCACAAGTATTGGGCCAAGGGAATGCCATGATATGGCAGCCTAAACCATCACTGATCCACCCCCATGCTTCACTCTGGACATGCAACAGTCTGGGTGGTACGCTTCTTTGGGGCTTCTCCACACCGTAACTCTCCTGGATGTGGGGAAAACAGTAAAGGTGGACTCATCAGAGAACAATACATGTTTCACATTGTCCACAGCCCAAGATTTGCGCTCCTTGCACCATTGAAACCAACGTTTGGCATTGGCATGAGTGACCAAAGGTTTGGCTATAGCAGCCTGGCCGTGTATGTTGACCCTGTGGAGCTCCTGACGGAGAGTTCTGGTGGAAACAGGAGAGTTGAGGTGCACATTTAATTCTGCCGTGATTTGGGCAGCTGTGGTTTTATGTTTTTTGGATACAATCCGGGTTAGCACCCGAACATCCCTTTCAGACAGCTTCCTCTTGCGTCCACAGTTAATCCTGTTGGATGTGGTTCGTCCTTGGTGGTATGCTGACATTACCCTGGATACCGTGGCTCTTGATACATCACAAAGACTTGCTGTCTTGGTCACAGATGCGCCAGCAAGACGTGCACCAACAATTTGTCCTCTTTTGAACTCTGGTATGTCACCCATAATGTTTTGTGCATTTCAGTATTTTGAGCAAAACTGTGCTCTTACCCTGCTAATTGAACCTTCACACTCTGCTCTTACTGGTGCAATGTGCAATTAATGAAGACTGGCTACCAGGCTGGTCCAATTTAGCCATGAAACCTCCCACACTAAAATGACAGGTGTTTCAGTTTCATTGTCCAACCCCTGTAAGTGAATACTGTTATTTTAAAGAAAAAGACCTCTTAAAAATTAAACATGTGTGTAAACCCAGATTGTAAACTCTTTACCTGCAAAAACATTGTAATTTTGATTGAAACATGGCTACTTATATACTCATTTTGCAATAGAAAAAAAAAAAAAACTGATGTCTCACTTTGACTAAATAATTTAGACCCTAATTATAGTGTTATAGTTTTGCCCTTAGCTGGAGAACTTTAAAACTGGGTACACACTACACAATGTTTACTGTGTTAAATTTAGAAAAGAGTTTACACTGACTGGTTTCAGCTGATTTTTCTTTCACGACTGAAAGTCTAGGGTCACACTAAACAACTGCGGCTGATAAAGGATCACAGATTACATGGTGTGTCAAAGCAACCAAAGTGAACTCAATGCATCAAAATTTCACACATACTCTCACAAGGGCAGCACTTTAAAGGGAAACAAACACACAAATTGGTGCACAGATTTAGGACCTATTTAGGTATTTACAAGGCAAATTTGTTCATTTCAGCATAATGGTGCATTATTCTGACCACTAGATAGCAACGAAGTGCTTCCAATATGATCCTTGTTATATGTGGAATATTCATCAACAAGCATTTGTGGTTTACATGACACTCAGGCTGTGTGGTGGTTTGGGGGAAAGTGTTATCAATAGTCTATAACAAACATGGTAAAAATCGATTCGCTAATGTTTTCATTGGATGTTAGCAACAAATATTTGCAGTTGGAGCGGTAATAAGCTCACAATACCCAATTGCGTCCAGCTTTAACATGTTTGAATGACTGCAAGTGAGGTCTGGTTGGGTCTGCCTCCCAAACACTCTAACAGATGTTTGTGGCAAGTAGTCATGCGGACTATTCTCAACTAGTGCAAACTTTGCCTAACTTGAAATCGTGGGTAAAATCTGCCAAACGAAAATTTTACAAGATTGTTTGCAAGGAATCTTTTGACACCTCTGGTCATCCATTTGACATATATTTTTATAATCAGTGTTGTGTAAAACAGAGAAATGCTTTATTGTTACTAAACCCTAGTTTTCTCTAACGGACCTTTTGTCTGCATATCCTGTTTTTATCCAGACTCTAAATTTCCAGCGGTGGGTAGATTATATTTTGCTAAGTAACGTTTTGAAAAAATAAAGTACTTCTAGAAGTAGTTTTATTGCATCATACTTTTTACTTTTATTTGAGTAGCCAAATATTATTACAAAGTAAGTATAGCTACTCTTGAGTAAAATGTCTGGCTACTCTGACCAAGGTGAGTACCTTCACTAAATAAAGAACAAGCCTTGTTTTTACCAAAAATGCACCTAAAGGTTATGTTTAGGTGAAACTCCTCGTTTGTGACAAGCTTTACCGTTTTAATATTATTTTCTACCTACTGAGCCTGCTGTGTCATTTATAAATCATGTGAATATACAGTAAACAGCAGATAATGTCATAGGAAGTTCTTTACCCTATTCTAACAAATATACAATACCCACTGTAAGTATTAGCTTCATAGGTTTTATGTTGAAAAAAAGTGTTTCTTCTGCCTGAATTTATTTTGTAATTATGTTATTTATTACTATTATTTTTTTATTTGAGTCTTTAAAACATCAGAATTTGTGCATAACTGACTACATCCTTTTTAAATATTAAATCAGCTGTTATGATCAACTCAATACTTGAGTAGCCTTTTTATCAAATCCTATTTTACTCTTATTTGAGTAATTCTTTGGATGGCTGCTTTTTTCTTTTACTTGAGTAAAAATGTGTTGAAGAAGTGCTACCTGTACTTGAGTACAATCATTTAGTGCTGCGTCTATCTCTGTCAATTTCTCACATTCCAAGCTTGTGTCAAAACAAAGCTTTAAGACAGAGATGAAAAACGAAGAAAGACAGAGCTGCACATATTTATGTGTAATTCTGACATTATTGGTAAATAATTCTAATTCTTGTCACATCGGTTGTTTTAAGCCTCTCTTCTCATTCTCATCTGTGCTTTTATCAGTCTCTGTGGGTTTATCATCTTGGCCATTTTAATCTGTTTCATCTGTGGGGATCTACTGCAGTGAGCATACATCTAACAGGTTCAAAATTACATTGGAATGCAAAATCTGAATTTATAACATAAATAATAAAAGCCTAAAAATACTGAATTACAATTTACAAATACGACTAACAACTAAATTATTATATATTTTTTATTTGCCCTTAACAGCCTAGAAAAGCTTTTTCAGACACCTTGGCACTCCTCTGCCATAAAGACCAGACTGATGTAGTGTTTTGAGATGGTAGACCTTTAAAGGGGTTATCAATACAAAATAAATGTTAATTTAAAACAATTCTGGTTTTGTTATTACAGCTAAGTTGTTTTTATTAAGACCTTTGTGGTCATCTACAATACAGTGTGCATCTTTTCAAATAATGCAGAATCAGTCCAGTGAATCAATCCTGGAAGTTTCCCTTGTCACTATGGTGTTTTTAGTGTTTAGGCTAAATTTTATAATTTTTAAGAAAATATCACTCTAAATCTAAGTGCTACTGGAAAAAGCTAAAGAAAAAGAATGTGAAAAAAGATGAATTAAAGAAAACATGTTTTAAAGAGTATATAAGTCAACTTCCAACCTGTCCCAGAGATCTTCAGGGTCTTTTGTGATTTCGTTGTCTTTGTGTTTCTGAACAGGTCGACGAGGTCGTGACTAATAAAATAGAAGGATAAGACAGTAAAAACAAGTTAATGAAAACAGTTGAAAGACAGCACAAAAAAGCTGTATAAATAAGGCACCGTCTACAATATGAATTTAGCAGCATTTAAATTGAATCAGATATAGATTTGGTCCATGGGAAAAAAACTACAGTCTCACTCTTCCAAAGTGCTGTGTGATTGGCAGGCGGCTCTGTAAGCTGTCAGACTGGGCACGGCGGTGTGACATTGACCCTCCCCTGTGAAGGTTGTGATCTTCGGGGTGGACCTACATAACACCCAGCAAAGTGTAAAAAGGCAGCCGCATTTAGATGAATCAAAACATTTACCTACATGAACATGAGCCTACCTTGTGACTCAGCAGGTTTTTCAAACCGGACTTGCTAAGAACTTTGGTCTGTTTGAGACAACGACAAACAGTTAGGTGGCACCTGCAATACAAAGTGGTTCTCTCTAAACCTTAGTCAAACAATGTCTGGCTGTACTCACCTTCATATTTGCTTTAGTCTTCATGTTTAGGATTAGAGCTCCGCCCCCTTTCTGTTAGAAGTACAAATGCATTAATGTTGGACTTTTCAGCCCAATTAGGAGACCAAAAATAAACTAATGAACTTACCTTTAAATTCCCAACCAGCTGCTGATATGATTTGCCTCTTCCTATAAATTAGATTAAAAAGAAAGAAACCCAAATGTAGTTGTAATTTAGCAATATGAAAATGTATACACAAAGACGAGGGATGTGCCCATTTGATATCTAGTATGAGGTTGATATCCCAAGTATGGCATTTTTAAATGATCAGTATTGGAGTCCCTGATTAATCTTACTGTAGCTCCTAATCCTTGTTGTTGTTGTTTTGTTATGACTGCAAAGCCAGTTAAAAAAAACATATTTCCATAGGTGTTACCACACATGTTTTTTAAGCTTTATGTCCACAATGACAAAGAGATTGTATTGGCTGCTGTAGTTTCCTGTCTGTCTGCATCGTTTGATTTGCTCTGCTCACTGTGCTCAGATGTCCTCAGAAAGTAGAGCTGTTTAGTACACAGCTGAAATGCAAATGATTGGATATTTTGATGTTTACAGCAAAGGGCTAAAAATTATGAAGCAGAACAATTTCTGCTCACCTTTTCTAGAGCCACTTTAAAATATATTGCAAATCAATTTATGAACAAGTCATATCAAAACAGAGCTAGGATTAACATTGCAATTCAGCTTGTCTTCAAAACATCATTAGCAGGAGCATAGCTTGAGTTTTCTAAAACTGCTGAGTATGTCAGATGGTTAAAAACACAAGACTGTCTTAAAGGAACCCAGGTGGGACAAAATATCTCTCAAGAAAAATGGATATTCCAGCATCTGGAGTATCATTGGTGAGGGATTCAAAAATCATAAAAAGTAGTGTGTTATTTTAATGCATAAGCTTGCAATGATTTTATCAAATTATCTGACTGGGCCCACGATCTGCAAATGACTATTCCTAAATGACTTAGTATTGGCTGTAAGAAAAAAGTATGTATTGTGACATCTTTAAAACACAGGCACACACCTGCTGCTGTTTCACACTTTGTTATCTCTTCTTCAAAAAGGTCATCTGGTCCCTTCCCTTTGTTGAGAACATCCAGGCGATCATCAATGAACTGAAACAACAAAGAGAAACAGCTTTTAAACCAGGGAACAACTTCAATGATTTGTAATACCTTGTTATAATTAATAATTTTCATTTTTACTTTATTTAGCCTGCATGGATTATGATAACCTCTCTCATGATACATTTCCTGCAGTTTGGTCCAAAATTATTCATTTCCCTGGCACTGTTAGGTTTAGAGTAATTGTTTAATTTTACCAATATATTTCTTAGAACTGGAAGTAATATTAATGTTTTGGAGAAGTCCAGCCAGAGTCCCAACTTGAATTCAATAGAAAATCTTTAAAGGTAGCTAAAGATTAGGGTGATGGCAAAGAGGTCTTTCAGCCTTTAAGACTTAGAGCTCATTAAAAAGACAAATTATCAAAATATCAGTGGAAACATGCAAAAAGCTGTTCAGGGTTTATAAGAAGGGTTTAATGCCAAGAAAGATTTCTTTCACAAATTATTTAAAACGGCATAAATCATTTTCCGGCACACCATTTCCAATAAAATGCAAATAAAAACTCAAAAGCAGATAATTTTCAAAAATGTATCCTTTACATAGTTTAATTGCCTTTTGAGAGATCTCTGTCTTATTACCTATCAGAAACAAAGTACTTGCTTGAATGAAAATAATTTAAAATCTAAATGTGTCATGGTTATTAATACCTATGGGCTTAACTGTAAGTGTACACAATTTAATTCCTTTTTTAAAACATGTAAAGTCCAAAGACTTTTTCATCAAGTCCACTCAAGTGGATTAAGATTGACACTTTGAAATAAGCATGTGAAAAATGTATTAATAATACGTATATTGATTAAAAATAATATAAAGTTTTATTCGATAAACTAGTTTCCAACTTTTTAGCCTTCTCTCTCTACAGTTCTCAGGTGAAGTAATTGGCAAACATAGTGTTTTGATAAGAAAAAACGTTGCAGTCTAATAACAAAAATACAATTTCCAACAATAATACAGTCACACCAGCAAAGCGGCAATTTCCTTTCGCCATAACATAATTCTTAAGTATTTTATTCTTTAGTTTTTCTTTAGCCCTTAGTTATTAACTGGTGTTACTTTATCAGTCTGTAATTAATGATATTCCCAAGGCGCTCTACAACCTGTTGCATGAGTTTAACGTGTTTTGTGAAATTCCACTAGATGTCCAGTGGGTGGCAGTGTGTGGGGTGACACCATATTTCTATTTTTCACTCTCAGTCTCTGGCCAGGAAACAGTTACCATAAATGACCAGCAGAGTTCACTGTGTACCTGTTTGAAGAATTGCAAATGAATGGCGCTTTGCAGGAACTGCTTCATACTGGCAGACTTGTGATCCAAGAAACATTCCTCAGAGAAATGAATTTTACCTTCCTGTGAAGAAAGATGAATATAGTGTGAGCAGCAAGCACAAAAAATATACCGTAATTGGAAGGAGAACATTGATGTTAAGTCTGCAATAAGCCTAAGTGATTGACAAACCTTGTCACCCTGCAGGGCTTCCCTGTAGCCTCCAAACAGCAGAGCTTGAGCTTTCAGAAAAGCTCGTGATACACCACAGCCAGGAGACACCGCCTGGCGCTTTAAACAGACCTTCAGGCCGGACATCTGAAAATATAAAGGCATGAAACGTATGAGAAGCTGTTGCCTGGTGATATCGATAAAGCAGCAGAAACACTCTAATAGCATTTTCCTTAGAACTAACTCAAAACAACTACATCTGTTTACCACATTTGAAGGTATCCGCTTAAGGTCATCAAAGGGGGTTTCCAGAGTGTTTGTGTCTACATTCAGAATAACGACTTCCTCCAACCCACGACTCCTCACCCTCTAATGGACGGAAATATTTAGTTCAGAAGTCACTCAATAAGAATAGACTTGATCAATTCATAATGCTGGTGGGATATGCATGATTTAGTTAGTGACATACCTCTGAAAGACTGGAGTGGACTCCAATCAGATAAGGCATGGGGGCACTGTAACCAAAGGAAAATGATACTATTCTATTGTCAGGTTGGATGGATAGATGGATGAAAGGATAGATTTCTCACCAGCAGTAGTCGAGTAGATGTGGAGGCAGGACAGGTATGAAAATGTGCTGCCAGTACATGGGGTACAACACAGCACTAAGCGCATGTACACAAGATGTTAACTGCACACACAAAATGGAGAATGACTTTGAAATACAGCAACACATTCAAGTATGTTTATCTCATCCAAATGTGACCAACAAGAAGAGAACAATTCAGTTACTTGTCAAAAAATAAAGCAATAGTAGTCTACTCATGGTTTTTTTGCAGGTTTAGAAATGGCCTTATCACACTTCAAAAGTAATTCTTATTTAAGGTAAATGTTCTAAATATGAATAGGCTGCTGTAGGTTTTGTGAATGCAAAAAAGGGAGAACTGAAAATGTGTCTTACAGTGCTTAGTTTGCTTGCAAAGATGAGGACCCGTCTCTCAAACAGCATGCTGGCATAGAGCTGAAGAAGATTCCCGACATCTACTGCTACTATCAGCTCAGTCAGGTTTCTCTAGTAAAAGCCAAAGAAATAGGATAGGATATGTGAGTACTTTGTTAAATGATTTATATCCCTAGAAATCTTTTACATTTTGTCACAATACAATCATAAACTTTGATGTTTTTCATTGGGATTTTATGCAACAGCGGAGCACAAAGTAGTGCATAATTCTAGGGAACATGAACATTTCAAAAAGATTTTATGAATGAAAATTGGAAAAGTGTGGCATAATTTTTTTTTAGCCTTCCTAAGTAAAAACTTGCAGAACCACCAACTTTTTGGAGTAAATGTTTCAACCGGTCTTGCACAAATAGCATCCAAAATGTTTTGCAAAACAGCTCCAGGTCAGTGAGAGTAGATGGAGAACATCTATAAACATAACATTTCTAGTTTTGCTGCAGATTCTCAATGGGATTTAAGTCAGGACTTAGACCGGGCCATTCTAACACACGAATACGTTGTGAACCACGACATTATTGCTGTGGCTCTATCTTAAAGGTCGGTGTCCTCCTGCAGGAAGGTGAACCTCTGCTCTAGCTTCAAGTATTTTGCAGGCACTAATAGGCTTTCTTACAGGTGCAAATGCGCAGCAAACTGCTAAATGTGCTGAAAACACATAAATGATGCAAACTCCAAAGCACGCAAAAAAGATTCAACAGAAAAATGTTGCAAAAGAAAAAATACTGAAATCACGGTAAATAGAGAAGCAAAAACCTACAACCAACAAAACAAATGCAAAAGAAAAATGCTGCCAATGGAAAAAACAACAGCAAGTTAAGAAAATCTACAAACTCCCTTCACAAAACTAAAGTGCACCGGACCACTAAGGGAAGTCAACCACTAATATCACCAACGTAGACATGCTGCTGTTCTATTATACTCTAAAATATTATGACCACTTTTTAAAAAATGACATAAGGGAAAACGCACCCTTTCTTTCTGGTCTGGAGTCTGGTCCGATACGACTTGTTGGTTTGTTGCACTTGTTTTGTTGGTTGTAAGTTTTTTCTTTTCTTTATTTTCATTTTTCTTTTGCGATGTTTTTCTGTTGCATTTGTTTTTTGTGTTTGTGTGTTTTGGAGTTTGCATCATTTATGTATTTGCAGCATGTTTAACCATTTGATGCACATTTGCACCTGTCAGCCACCGGACCTTCTACTATGATAACCCTGTATTTAGCTCAATCTATTTTAACCATCAATTCTTACCAGCCTGCCACAGCATACTGCCATCATCATGTGGCTATAGACAAAAAAGTAATTTTGTTTTTTCTACCAACAAGAGAACCATCTTCCACATGTTTGCTGAGTACGCTACATAGCTTGCTCCAACCCTGACAACCAGTTTTACTTGGTCTTTATGATGCTGTTTGCTCCCTAATGTTATCCGACAAACATCTTAGGTCCTCAGATAATAGGTGTGTTGATGCCAACATAAAATTACTCACTGGTGGACTTTATCAAATAACTAAATATTTTAACGAATCATACTCACATTTTCAGGAATAGAAGGAAGACTTCTTGGGTCTGGAGCAATAAAATATGGAATCTGCCCAAAATAACAGAATAAAGCCACAGTGAGAATAATGCAAAACAGAGAAGAAGTATTTGATTCAGCAGCATGATGTAGTCTAAAATATTTGTGGTAATATGAATAAAAGGCTGCAAGGTAACATTTACTATTTTCATTCCAAAATTCTCTGCCCAACAATTTTGTTTTAACATGCAAACTGTGCTGTTACCGAACTATTTTTTGTTTCACAGCTTCAAGTCAAATATCCTTTTTTAAACTATTTACACTGCAATTTTCTCCAAAAGCCATTTAGTGCACAAGATTTGCTTAATCTTCTCATCCTGGGATGATATTGCCAAAACTGCAATAAAAAATTCTTCTATTTCCTAACATAGATACGCTGGTAAACAAGACAGTTGGGTTTTCAATTAGAGGTTAATTAGTAGGGAAGTGAATTTAGAAATACATACAAACTTGTTCATGGTGCTTTGTCATTTTGGAATCAAACTCAAATGTAAAAATGTACATGATACAACAAGCTGTAGTTTACAACCACATTCTCAGACAAATCATTTTCATTGCAAAGCATTAGTCATGGTTTTTGATCAGACTAATATAACAGATCCAAAGACCAGGATAAAAGCTGGCGAGGGTTAACTGAGTTAGGTTCAGCATTGACATGTAATCTTTTAGACGGGTGAGTCAACACAGTTTAGTTCACACGTAAAAGCTTAAGTCATCAAGCACAGGCAGGCAGCGTTTTCCCAGCAGGAGGGAGTTAGTCTGTACAGGCCCAACTGGATCTGCATCTGGGGCACATGAACTCCTGTGGGACTCACCCCCTCTTGTCCCCCTTTGTGTCCAACAGGACGGGACACTTCTGTGTACATCAAAATCTGCTCTCCCTCAGGAAAAAACACAACATGCAAACCACTGACAGAACACATTCAAACTCAAATGTGAGTCCCTGTTTCTCATTGGCTAATTAAGAGATTTACCATCTGTAGGGTGACGGATCCAAGAGCCAGCGGAATGGACTGTTGGTAGAGTGCTGCCAGGAGTGCTTTTATCTCATTGATCTGTTGAAGAGGTGTTATATTCATGTTATGCTCATCAAGGTGTTTGTAAATTTGAGAGTAGAAATGACAAACTAGAGATTACTCACCTGTCCTTTGGAGAGGTAATCAGCCAAATTGTTGAGAAGTTTGTAAAACACTTCAAACCATGGAAGATAACTGTAAGAAATTGATAAAGGATGTAATTATTGTGAAAAGATATTGAAAACTCAATGAGGTTCTCATCTCTTCTAGGTCCCTTGACTTTTTAAAATTAAATTTAGCATTACTTTGGCTGGGTTTATGCTAATTTCATAATAATCTAGCCAGGTTGGGTTAGGGAAAAGGTATTTAATATTCAGTTCAATTAAAATCAGTCAGTCATTTTCTATCGCTTATTCCATAGTGGGTCGCAGGGAATCTGGTGCCTATCTCCAGCAGTCTACTCCCTGGACAGGTCGCCAGTCCATCGCAGGGCAACACACAAACAAACAACCATGCACAGACTCATTCATCTAAAGGCAATTTAGAGACCAATTAACCTAACAGGCATGTCTTTGGACTGTGGGAGGAAGCCGGAGTACCTGGTGAGAACCCACGCATGCACGGGGAGAACATGCAAACTCCATGCAGAAAGACCCCAGGCCAGGAATTGAACCTAGGACCTTCTTGCTGGAAGGCAACAGTGCTACCAACTGCACCAACATGCAGCCCTCGGTGAGTCAGACTGAGTCAGTTCAGTTAATTTATATCGTGTCAATCGAATCATACAGCTTCTAAAATAAAGAACCTGTTACCCATTTTGAGCTCATATTCAAATAAAATCTTTAAAGAAAAATGAAACTGAAATCCAAGGAACACCTTTCAATTTTATGCTTTATTATTTTCCACAAAGTGAAGATATTTTTTTGAGTACTCTAAATCAATTTCTATAATATGAAATTGAAAAATTACATTTTGGCAACAGTTTTACAACCTAACACAAAATAATATAAATTGATCAGATTCAGTATTGCTTCCAATTGTTAACACTGGCATTTGAAGAGTTAAAACATCATAAAATGCATGAACATTTGATACGCATTTTTGCAAAGTCCAAAGGGACATTCATTTAATATGCACCAAAATTTAAAAAAGAAATTCAAGATTATGATAATTCTTCCCTATAACATTTTTATTTGCATGTACAGAATGGGAAGTACCACATTTTTGTGTTTTTCTATAGAAAAAAGAGAAACCATTATTTGTAAAACTGGTATCTTAAGAAGTTAAAATTCAGAGAAGTAATTTATATTTATAATGCATAGTGAGGTATTAAAAGTTAATAATAGGATTCAAGACAAAAATTCAAATATCTTTCTATGGGTATCTTTCCAAGAACGTTGTTTGTGTCCAACAGACACAGGTGGAGCACAAAATGAAGGGACCCCAGCAGGTTAAATATGCAGACATAAGGATACCTGAGAATGCAAAGGCACGTCTGTGTGCTGTTGGTGAGACGACAGAAACCAAAGCGCTGGCATCCCTCAAGGTCAGTCAAAACAAAAGTAAAGTGCTGCACGGTGACACTATCCTTTGGTCTGAGCAGACAGGCGTAATGAGAAGTGGACATTTAGATTAAATGAAACAGGCAGGATATGTAACCAGGTGTGCAGCTAAAACCCAGATACTTCCCAGTTCATACTCACCTTTGTATGTCATATGGAAAGCAGAACCTGGGCAAAGTTTGGCTAGATTCCTAAAAAATGGACCACGAATGAGCCAAATAAAAAGGGAGAGACACAAACAAGACCACTATGTTAAAGTGCGCTCACTCCATCTTTGGAAACTATTTCAGGTTCATGATGTTACATCCTGAGCAAAGTAAATACTGACTTTCATCTAAACAATCAGAAGATGTTATAAAAAAGTAAAAGGTAAACAACACGTCTACATGTCAAAATATTATTTAAACATTGTTGATCAAATGGACTTAACATGCCTGACATTCACTATCTTTTCTAGACTAAATTTGGACATGACCTGTGAGCTTAATGAAACTTATATATTCCCTGAGCTAAAATAAAAACAACTGGCCATCATGAAACACCCATACAAAAATGTCCATGAACATGTAGTGTTTAGAGGATAATTCTTCCTCATTGGTAATCAGTTGGTCATTGCATTAACTATTTGAATGGTCAGGCACGATAAAATGAAGCTACTATGATTATTTAAAAATAGTCCCAACAACATATTCCCTGGAGCAGCAGTGGCTACCTCATCCTTGAAGTCTTCTGGAAACTGAAACTTCACTCCAGGATCTGCAACGTTAAAACAATATAATGAAATAAGAAGTAATGAAAAGTCAATGAACAAACTGACTACATCACATAGGTGCATCTTGAAAGGTTAGAATTTCAGCAAAAAGCAAATTAAGAAATTAACTGACATAGAGAGATAAGTGTAGTTTTATCATTTGTTCTTTTCTGTTTAGTTTTTATAATTATTGAAAATCAGAATATACCATGAATTTAAAAAAAAAGTATTTTTTTTAGCAGAAATGTTGATCTACTAAAAAAGTATGTTGACGTACTGTAGAGTATATGCACTCAAAATTCAGTAATGGCTCCTTATGCATGAATTACTGCATCTATACAGAGTGGCATGGAGGCAATCAGCCTGCGGCTCTGCTGAGGTATTCAGGAAGCCTGGTTTGGTTTAATTGTGGGCTTCAACTCATTTGCATTGTTGGAGCTCGCATCTCTCACCCTCTTGTTTTTGGTTGCACAAAATGCAAGGTCTGAAGCAAACCTCAACTAAAGAGGGACTGCATGAGACTAAAGACACAATGCAAGAAAAAAATAGTTTTGTCATGGCTTCATACCTGAATTTTAACAAACTACTTAAGTCTATTAATGAAGGAAGCAACTACCACCCTGAAACACTGCCAGAATAAATGGTTCCCATTTCTTGGTCTTAAATGCTTTTCAGAATGGCTGGTCAGATATGAACCAAGTAGAGCCCTCAGGTTATCCAAGGCCTGTTTACTCGCTGTTTGCATGACCAGAACCAAACAAGGTGAGGTAGCATTAGTCTCCTTGCTGCTCTGCTCAATGAAACTCCATGAAAACCTGAGATGTGCACAGACCGTTGACTCCTTTGAATTAGGACTTTTTATTACTGTGTATAGCAGCTTACCATAAAGGTCAGAGATTTCTTCATTATTTCTGTCATATCTCAGCTTTTGTAATTTGCTAAAGTTTTGTCATTTTAAGCTTTCTTTTTTTATATGATTATGTTTCATGTCATTTTATGTTTTACTGCTGTATCTTAATTCTTTCTGTAAAGCACTTTTAAAAACCATTTTTATGTATAGTCATATACAAAAAACTTAGCATAACTTCTTAACAATATCCTGATTCGCTTTGGAGTTTAAGTCAGTTAGGTTTGCTAGCCAATCAAGCGCAGTGATCCCAAGGTCACTGAAGGAGGTATTGGCACTATTCATAGGGCAATCAGGTGCCGAGGCCTGCTGGAAAATGAAATTAGCATCACTTCTAAGCTTGTCAGCAAAGGGAAGCATGAAGCGTTCCAATATTTCCTGGCTGTGATGACCTTAGACCTGGTAAAGCAGGGTTCACAATGAACCTGAAGCAGCTTCAATTCTGTGTCTCTCCTCTCTTCCTTCAGATCCTGGGGCATTGATTTCTAACTGAAATGAAACATTTACTTCTAAAATATAAAAGGAAGATTTTGGACCACTGAGCAACATTTATTCCTTTTTCTCTTCAGTCCACGTCAGATGCTTCTGAGGAGTGGCTTAGCTCAAGGAATTCAACATTTGTTGACCTAATCCTGAATATGTGTTGGGTCTTAAAGCACTAAAGTTCAAACCTTTAGAAACTCCCCTAAACTCTGGAACGGGCTTTTCTTCACAATCCTCTTATTGTTGTTTTTAACCTGTCACTTGTGAACCTTTTTTCTGCCACATTTTCCTTCCATGTATCATTAAATCAATATGCTTGAATACAGCACTATATGAACAGTGGGCATCTTTAGAAATAACCTTTCATGACCTACCCTCCTAGTAGAGGGTGTCAAAAACTGGACAACTGTCAAGTCGGCTTATAGTATAGACCATACCATGGCCTTTTTAACTGGACTAAAGTAAAATTATAATTTTAGACTTTAGCTGTAAGTTAAAATGATCTGGTTTTAAATGAATGAACACTTGAAATATGTGATTCTGTGTGTAATTAACTTATAAAAAAGTTTCACTTTTTGAACTGAATTACTAAAATAAACTTTCAATTATACAAATAATTTGTTGCGATACACCTCTATTGTGTAAAAACAAGAGCAATAGTAATTTCTCAAGACAACAACAAATTCAATAAAAACAGTTTAAAAGGATTAAAAAATCTTGAATTTGAAATCTCATCGGGTCAGTATTGGATCTTTCAGATCCTACAGAGAGTTAACAGGATGCTGTCTTTGGGCTTACTTGTGACTAAAAAAGCATTGTGGTTTCTTCTGATCACATGACAGGAAGAAAGTGTGACAGTCAGTACGACACAAACAGCTTTGCAGATACAAATTTATACATTTAATTTTTTCCTAATTCACAAACATTAATATTATTTTACGTTAGAGGCCACTTTCAAACCTTGGTGTAGCGAGTGTTTGAGTCACAAATTGTGTGCAGTTCAGTTTGTGCAATCCATTGAATCATGTTGGAATATGACAAGTTGAAGGTGTATAGAGTGACAGGAAAACACTGGTGGAGTAACTTCTTTGTAGCAGACAAAATGTCAGCATCGGTTTATAAAAAGAACAATTTAAAACAGCATGACTTCAATCAAAGCGCCAAACAGAAAATAAAATCAACCATTAGCTATGAAATTATGCACACTGAAAACTGATTACACAACATCAACATCAGTATGATTGAAAGAGGAATTCTGAGATTAAAATCCCAAGTTAAAGCCCCAAAGCATCAAAATAAACTAAATCGAAAGGTATAATTTACTTATATCTACTATTAGTAAAAAAATCTGACATTTATATGTTTTAAAATTTCTAAAGTCTACACAGATCTTATATATGATTTAAAGATGTTTTGTAATTAGAAGCAGACACCACAAAGCCACAGTCCCCTCTGTTTTCAATATGTTTTTACATTCAGCATTTTGTAAATCGCTCTGTAGAAGATAATAAACCTAAGCACAGGTTTCAGAGCAGTCAGACATGCAAAAAAAAAAAAAAACTGTTAATTGCAGTCATCCTGGTTGGGTACTGCTCCAAAAATAAAAAATAAAAATGTGTCCTCACCTTTGTCTCTGGCTACAGGACATGTTGCTTCAAAGAACCAGTTGAACGTTCGTTCAGGGTTTTGTCTGACAGGAAAGACATTAACATCATGTGGTTATTAAGATTATTCTCAGTGTCTGGTATTTAACATGTGTGTTCACACTAATGCAAAAATGAAAAAATGGCTGCTAAACATTTAACAAAAGCAAGGAGATGCTGAATGTATCTGATTTCGAGTAAGTATAAAATAAATTTGCTACTAAAGACAAAAAAAGAACTGGTTTACTGCTAGTAGTAGGTTTATTATATAGATAAATGTCAAACTAAATAAGTAAAAACTGCTTAACAAGAGCAAGTCCACTAATATGTGTATGGCAGTAGATACAGGGGCAGCAGAGTTGATGCAGGAAACTTCCTGTGCAGTTTTGTGAGAGGAAGTTAATAAAAACCACAAGAACTGAGTGAGAAGCAGAATGACAATGATGGACGTCGACAAAAATCATACATCAGTCAACTTACTTCAGTCTGGAGCCCATCCTGCCTGAATGTGACTGTTTCCATGTGTTTGTTCTGGAGGAGAAATAGGTCCTCAGTTGTTTGTTAGATGACTGCCATAACTCTGATGAAACACTGTTATAGATGAAGGCAGACAGCCGGCAGCAGCAGCAGTCTGCTCAGTCAGCGCTGGATTGACAGAACACTTCCTGCTTCATCTGAATATGTTCTTGTCAATGTGTACATGACGTGTATTATGAGACAGTCTCCTAATTTAGTTTGTCTTCTTGTGTATAAATATAAAGTATCCTACAATTTATTAGGCGAATCTACAAATAACAGAACAGCTGACTGAGTATGCAGGTTTCTGCAGTATTAACATAGTTTTAGAGTTTAAACATCAGTAGATTGGTCAGGGAGAATCTGGTATAACATGATTTGTGCCATCATGCATACTTAAGTTTGTTAATGCATAATATTGAGTACAGGAGGACTTTTTATGTTTCTTGTTATTGTTCAAATAAAGAGATCAGAAACACATCACAATGCATTTGTAGCTTTTCTTCTGGCTGGAGAGGCAAGAATCCACATCCTGATCAAAAATGCACTTTAACAGTCCCTTTGCTGCCCCCTTGTGTCACTTGAGCTAATCTGAAAATTACAGGTCTCCATTTTGATTAGTTTCCTTTAGTGACATCCAAAACGAAAACTGAAAGAGCCTTTAAAGCAAAGAGAAATTATTTCAATAATGCATCAAAAACAGATGTGGGAAATATCCGCAAGCTGAAACGTCAAGATGTGGAACTGATCACACAGACAGAGACTGGTTTAACGATATATTTATTTCAACAAATGACAAGTCAAACAAGTTTCAATGTGGGCCCAGAATGAAAGGTTCTCTGGTGATAATGAAAATGAACAAAAAGCTATACACAAAAGATCACTCGCACACATGTCTTTGTTACCTCTACTAGGGTCAGCTACGTGTTTAGTGTGTGAATCCTACTCTGACAGAAGAGAAAGGTGAAGACGAGAAACAGAAGAGGCAGGGAAAATATGACATGAATAAGGGAACAGGAAAAGGAAGGAAAAGTACACACTAAAAATAAGAAAAGAGAAGAGTAGGACTTGGATAAATGGAGCAACTTTAGCCTCAGGCAACTTCCTCCTCTCCTTCTTCCTCAAACTCTCCCTCCTCGGCTGTGGCGTCCTGGTACTGCTGGTACTCGGACACCAAGTCGTTCATGTTGCTCTCCGCTTCAGTGAACTCCATCTCATCCATACCTTCTCCAGTGTACCAGTGGAGGAAGGCCTTGCGGCGGAACATGGCAGTGAACTGCTCTGAGATGCGCTTGAACAGCTCCTGGATGGCCGTGCTGTTGCCGATGAAGGTGGCGGCCATCTTGAGCCCACGGGGCGGGATGTCACAAACGGCTGTCTTGACATTGTTGGGGATCCACTCCACGAAATAGCTGCTGTTTTTGTTCTGCACATTCAGCATCTGCTCGTCCACCTCTTTCATAGACATGCGGCCTCGGAAGACGGCGGCCACGGTCAGGTAGCGGCCGTGCCGTGGGTCACACGCCGCCATCATGTTCTTGGCGTCGAACATCTGCTGAGTGAGTTCGGGCACAGAGAGTGCTCTGTACTGCTGGCTACCCCTGCTGGTGAGCGGCGCGAAGCCTGGCATGAAAAAGTGCAGACGGGGGAAGGGGACCATGTTTACAGCAAGTTTGCGGAGGTCAGCGTTGAGCTGGCCGGGGAACCGCAGGCAAGTCGTCACCCCGCTCATGGTGGCAGAGACCAGATGGTTAAGGTCTCCGTAAGTGGGTGTGGTGAGTTTGAGGGTGCGGAAGCAGATGTCATATAGGGCCTCGTTGTCAATGCAGTAGGTCTCGTCAGTGTTCTCAACCAGCTGGTGCACAGAAAGGGTTGCATTGTAGGGCTCCACCACAGTGTCTGACACCTGCACAAAAATACTCAAGTTCAGGGTAAAGACTAAAATATACTAAGAAGAAAAGTATCATAATCATCATACCTTGGGAGAAGGCACCACACTAAAGGTGTTCATGATACGATCGGGGTACTCCTCCCGGATCTTGCTTATCAGCAAGGTTCCCATGCCAGAGCCGGTACCACCACCCAGGGAGTGTGTGAGTTGAAACCCCTGAAGGCAGTCGCAGCTCTCGGCCTCCTTCCTCACAACATCCATGACTGAGTCCACCAACTCGGCTCCCTCTGTGTAGTGGCCCTTTGCCCAGTTGTTACCTGCTCCACTCTGGCCTGTAATGGCAGGATTAGTTTTGTACTATGAACTATGCACTTTGCAATATGGCTCAAGATCTTGCAATATCAAATTGGCACAAAAATCTCATTACCCAGTACAGCCTTACTCACAAAGCACTATCAAGTTGATGTCATTGTGTTACTTCATCTGGCAAAGTAAATCTAGGTTGTTATTATTAGCCATGGATGTGAAGGGGAATGCTTTCAGTTTGGTACATGATGTCTATAGTTTGAGACTTTTATTTTGACGTAAGTAAGTATTTCTTTAGCTCTTGTACTGTTGTGTCGAGAGACTCAGCATATAAGGGGCGACAACAGTTATACAACATGGAAGAAGAAGCCTCCATGTCTTTTAAATTGTCTGGAGTGGGATCTTGGATGCTTGGTAAAAAAAAAAGAAAAAAGTAATGGTGTCAAAGAGACAAACAAGATACAAGCAATATCTAGGCTCTAGGAAAATACCGTCACTATCTAACAACGCTAAAGTTGGCGTCTGCTTTAGAGTGCTAAATTAAAGGGCTATTTCATAGTTCTTTATACATTTTCTTTACTGCATTTGACAATCTAAGGTTCAAAGTCTAAAATATTTTGTTGATATTTAACTTAATAAATTGGCATGGAACAGAGGTTCTTAGAGATAAGGAATTTTTTTCTATTTGTAAAAAGACAAAGAGCATTTTAAAATGTTTTGGTATTAGGACCACCTTAGAATTAGACAAGCATAAATACAGCTATATCTGAACTAGTTATAACTAGACTGGAATATTCAATATTGATTAGATTTTTTAAAACACATTTTTGATTTGTATAAACCATTTCTCTGTATGTGAAAACCAAAAAATAAGATCTTTTTGTTTACCCAAAAGTCTAATCTTGTTTCCGTGAACCAAATGTTATAAATCATCATGTGAGTTCAATGTATATCTACACCACCTACTTTACATTAATGTACGTACGTTTTTTTGTTTTTATCCATCTGCGTTTTCTATTATCTACCTGCTGAATGATTTTTCATACTAATCTGTGGAAGATTCAGTAGAAACGCTGCCTTGTTCTGTTGTATGCTATTTAGTATACAAAGTAGTGACAAAGTGTTTTGATTTTATCTGATAAAGATTATTTAAAAACACAAACCTTATCAAGTAGACCAATTCATTCAGTATAAAGAATTGGAGCCCAAGATTAACTTGAGTTTTTTTTTTCTATTGTATAGCAAATTAAAAGGTGCATGTTTCTCATTATATACCAAAGACAAAGTTGTCCGGCCTGAAGATCTGTCCGAAAGGGCCAGAGCGGACAGAGTCCATAGTGCCTGGCTCCAGATCCACTAAGATGGCCCTTGGCACATATTTTCCACCTGGAACAGATATACATGTGTTATTTGTTTTCCTGAGGGGAATCTAAAATTTCTAAATACAATCTAAATATTTAGACAAAACACATCATCAAACCTGAAGCCTCATTGTAGTAGACATTGATCCTATCCAGCTGCAGATCACTGTCCCCATGGTAGGATCCTGTTGGATCAATCCCATGCTCATCACTGATCACCTCCCAGAACTTCAGACAGATCGATATGAGAGATTAGATACAGTGACAGGAACACGTTAATAAACTGTCTTAAAAATCCCTATATGTACAGCGCGCATTAAATTACTGCACATCCCAACATAAAAACGTTAATATTTAATGAAAGTAGCTATGCTACTATCAGTGTCTCTCCAGCTGTTCTAATAACTTGATTGGTTATTGATCTGATTAACCCATCAAAACACGTAAAAAAACATTTTTATTTCCCATTGTGGGTTCCAGGTACAAGAATCCACATTAAAAACATTAAAACTAAATATATCGTCCTTAACTATTAATGCAGGACAAAATTAGACAAGTACACCTTTTTTAATCAACGAAATAGTCTGTAAGCATAGTTGGATTATCTTTATTATGGCCGTTGGGCACAAATTACACTAGGACTCTCAATGACACATGAAAACCAGCCTTTTATATCCCGAGGCAGCATCAATTACGTTGTATTTTTTTTAGTACTACGAAGGTTGATGGAAACTTACAAAGGAAGGGGCCCCAAGTAGCTGTGGGGCCTCGGGCAAGTGCCCACTTTCCTGATCAAACATACACACATGTCTGTAAGACAGTGTTTTCATGAATTTATATAAAACAATAGTCTAATATGTGAGGTCTGGTTCTCATCACACATTTTAAATGGTTTTTAATTTCAATTTCAGAATTTAACTATCATGCATACTTTTAAAATGGAATGTAAGCACAATGCCACTTCTGTTCTTACTGAAAATATTCAGTCACTGTTTTTAAATGGTTAATATACATTCAACAGTAACGAACATGACCTTTAGGCTGGAAAAAGGCCTAATTGAAAGCTACCAGTTTGATATACTGTTTGCTCGCCTGCTAAGCCTGTACGTTTCGTGAGCTGTACCTGCTCACCAGAGTTCGTCAGAGGTCTTTGTGGATGTGTCAAGTGCAGCCCAGATGTTTGTGATTGCACTGACAGCTCATGCTGACAGTGTCAATGATACTGCCAATCGAAGGGTGGAGCCAAACACTACAATACGGGTCAAATCTTGAGCAGAGGGGAAACAATGATTGTTTTTTTGGTTTTTTTTTTAAGTTTTGAGATTTGCCGTTTTCCCATTATGGAGAATGACTCTCTCTAGGATAACAACGACACAAAGCTGCATTGGTTTCCTGGTAAAAACCACCTTTTCCCCTTTTAGCTCATTAGTTCTTCTCTTCTGATTAAGAGTAGAAACTTATGGATTATCTGCAGAGAAAACTGTATGTGTCTTTGGTTCAACTGAGCTCAAGAATTGGGCGTGTTTCTGTGAGCATTGTCCAAATGGCTCAGAAAGGTTAAAATTATAAATCCATCAACTTACATTTAATTTCACCTGTTAAAAGGCTAACTATTCATCAAAGATTTTTCTTTGTATAATCTATCATCTTAGTAACATTTAAGATAGATTTATTTTTTGCAGCTTTGGTTTATCTATTTCAAATTACATTTAGAGACATAAATTACCCCAGGAGTTCAAAATAAAATGTTTAACCTACACGGATGATCTTGGTATCATTGGAGTTCTTTCAGAGTAAATTGATTGTTTTGACATGCATATGGGGTAAGAACGCTGTCAAAAACAATGCGTATGTAAAGACGGAAATGTGTGCATATTAGTCAATAGTTGTGCATAAGTAAAATATTGTATATTTTCTCTATAAGAATACAAAATAAAATGTTACATCTTCAAGAAATTACAAACACGATATGCTACAACAGTTTGTGAATACGATTTCTTTTCTTTGAGAATACGAATTTACATCAGCGACATCACGTGATCTCAGGCTCAGAATATAGTGGGTGGAGTTATACAATGATGTACACTAGGTGGCGGTATGCACCTCTGAATTTGTTGCGAACCGCCAGCAGAAGAAGAGAAGAAGCAGCACTAGCGCCAAAGGAACGTGAAGAAACTACGGTACAAAGCCAGGTAATGTTAAAAAGTTTATATATGTCTTAATGGCGTTAATAAATGCTCTTGGTCCGTTCTTTTGGCGCTAGTCCTGCTGCTTCTTCTTCTTCTCTTCTTCTGCTGGCAGTTCGCAACAAATTCAGAGGTGCATACCGCCACCTAGTGTACATCATTGTATAACTCCACCCACTATATCCTGAGCCTGAGATCACGTGACGTCGCTGATGTAAAATTCATATTCTCAAAGAAAATAAATCGTATTCACAAACTGTTACAGCATATTGTATTCATAAAGAATAAACCACAACTGTAAACTTGAACTTTGCGTTTGTAATTTCTTGAAGCTGTAACATTTGATTTTGTATTCTTATAGAGAAAATATACAATATTTTACTTATGCACAACTATTGACTAATATGCACACATTTCCATCTTTACATACGCATTGTTTTTGACAGCGTTCTTACCCCATACATGCAACTGCTGAAATTTCGCTCAGATGCCTAATGTAAACCCGTCTGTAATTGCAATAATGCATTTACTAACTGTATAATAAATAAAACGGGTAATGTATGTCCAACATTTGATTAAAAAAATTGTTTATGTCATCTGCATGACTCCAGTCCTTCCAGTACATTCGATGTCTGAGCCACACCCCTCTGTCTGTGGACGTGCACGGCCACACACGCACGCGTATGAATTAAAATACTTTAATTTGACGGTTAATGTTAACCTAATCCCACAAACACGCTCTCCACTCGCTTTGCGGCTCCATTCGAGGACATTAGCCGTCGATTCAACGGACTTCATGTGACAGCTGCGGGGATATCTCGGATTGCCACCGCCCATCCTGAAGGATGCTTTTCTACGCTGCTTTCTCCGATCCGTTAATCACGACAATTTCCTCCCCACAATGTTTGACCTACTTAGCTTTTCCTGAGGACGGCGTGATCTCTTACCAGCTGTCACGTCACGATCAGCAAGAAAAACCTGTATTTAGTTACATAAAAACCCGACTGCGTTTGCTAACAGGCAGGTAAAACACCGACAACCGGCTGGCTCGTCTCTCTCCATACCTTCGCTCCAATCTGGTTCCCGCACTGCCCGGCCTGAAGATGCACAATCTCGCGCATGTTGTCGCTGTTGCGTTACGGGGAGTTTGTTAACTGCTGGAGAAACGGAGGAAAAGAAAAGCGCAGAGGTTTTTTAGCAGCTCTGATCCCACTAGGCCCACTTGGCTCGGTCGAACAGGCAAGCAGTATGGCTGAATGGCGGAGGGGTTTGTAGCTGGGTTTTAAGCTCCCCTGTCTCGCCCTTCCCATCCAACCACGGCTGCGCAGAATCCTGTCTGTGCTGCAGAATTACGTCATCTCCATGGCAACGATAACTGGGCAAAGCCGGTACGAATGGCCTGTCCAAACCGGCCGGCTGGAAGAGAGCAGCAAAGCAAGGAGACTAATCTTTGTTGGAATAACGTTAGAAAAACAACAGAGTTATGTTGCACAATGACGAGATAATCGCTTTCCCTTTTAGAGCTTGAGAAACACCTTTCAGTGGAGCAGACTATATATATATATATATATATATGTCTGCTCTTGTTTGAATACGCAATCCCTCCTCCTACCTGCAAGCGCACATACCCATAATGTGTTCCAAATTTCTTCAGTGTCCACAGTGTTAGCTTTGGATGTGAAGACAATGCACCTTTTTATTATTCCACATTTAGCTTCTTATTTTGTTTGAGTTGTTGCCCATAGAGACAGGATGTTTGACAACAGAAGCTGGAAGGAAGTTAAGGTGATATCATGGAAATGGCATGCATTCCTTACTTTTTTATGCAGCAGATCGTTTTCAAAAGACAGCTTCAAACATGACTGAAGAGGTAAACTCTCATGAAGAAGCATGCAGTTGACGACGTATTTGCATACACTATTAAAATACTAGCATTTTCTCCAAATCTAAATCAGAGTAAACGTTTGCTGTTTTTAGATCATTTAGAATTATTTAAATTATTTATATTTGCTAAAAGCCAGAATAACAAGAGAGAGAACATTTTAGAGCATTTTTTATTACTTTCTTAAAAGGCAGAAGTTGTGTTACACTAAGGATATCCCAGTAAATATGGAAAAGCTCAAATGATGACATGACTTTATAAAATTCTGATTATTTGCAACATTTGTGGAGGATTGTGGATGTTTTTAAGGCCTACAAATTCCCATGATAATCCTTGTGTGACATCATGGGAAGATGAAAACAAACCAGGCAAATCATAGATTTTCACAAGACCGGTTCATTTTTGGGTACAATTTCCAGATGCCTGAAGGTGCCATGTTCATCTTTTCAAACTATTTTAAGCAAATATAAACAGTCACAAAGTGTAGGATGGGTTATCCCATTAGTTATCAAAGGTTTTTTTGGGGGAAGAAAGTCAGTTAAAAAAGTGTAACTTTTTTCATACAGAGAGATCAGTAAGTTTAGAAATGGATAACACCTTTACTTTTGTAAATTTCTATAAGTTATTTAATGAAAAACTACTTGGCAGGAATCTTTAGGCAAAATTTGGATTTTCTGAGAGGACTCTGAGAATCTTTGAGAATACGGGCCCAGGCTTCCCACCGCCTGCAGTGGGTCGAGGGGGCATCCTGGTACAGAGTTGGCCTTTTGAATTAGCTTTTCTAACAGCTTTAACTCAACTGCAGATAGGGTGCTGCTCCAACAAACTACATCATAGAAGATGGCAGATACCACCACAGATTCAAAAAGGTCTTCAGTCTCCTTTGCGGGTAGAGTCTCCTCTTACGAGTATGATACGAGTCCACTGGCAAGTCCTCTGTCCACTGTCTGTACTCTGAGTCTTCCTCACCTTTACTGACGCAGACTGTGGCAGAGTCATGTGAAAACCCTTGAAGATGGCAGCCAGAGGAGCTAATGGAGATGACTGCAGTAAAGAGGGTAAACAGGAACGGATAGTTCCCTGTGGGGCCCCCGTACTGCAAGTCAGCCTGTCAGAGACATAGCCCCATGTCCTCACGTATTGCAGGAGATCAATGAGGTAGTCCAGTATCCACTCGGACAGGTGGTGGTCCACTCCTGACAGCTGCAGCTTGTCCCTCAGAGGTCCCGGCTGGATGGTAGTAAAAAAACTGGAAAAATCAAAGGACATGATCCTTACAGTGCTTCCAGGCTTCCCCAGGTGGGTCACAGCTGAGAGAAGGAAGTAATGAGGCCATCATCCGCCCTGATGCAAGGCTGATAGGCGAACTGCAGCGAATCCAACAAAGACCTGACTAGGGGGCAAAGTTGGGTGAAGATCAACCTCTTGAGGGTCTTCATCAGTTGTGAGCTCAGTGCTACTGGCCTGTAGCTGGTTGTTCGGGTGTGTGTTCTTAGGCACCAAACCACACAGGAGGCTTTCCATAGCTGTGGTTCTTTCCTCAGCATCAGGCTTATGTTGACCATGCATTCCAAGATATTACATAACACCAAAATAAAAAGCATTTGTGATGCAGAAATCTTATACAGGTCCTTCTCAAAAAATGTGCATATTGTGATAAAGTTAATTATTTTCCATAATGTCATGATGAAAATTTAACATTCATATATTTTAGATTCATTGCACATTAACTGAAATATTTCAGGTCTTTTATTGTCTTAATACAGATGATTTTGGCATACAGCTCATGAAAACCCAAAATTCCTATCTCACAAAATTAGCATATCATTAAAAGGGTCTCTAAACGAGCTATGAACCTAATCATCTGAATCAACGAGTTAACTCTAAACACCTGCAAAAGATTCCTGAGGCCTTTAAAACTCCCAGCCTGGTTCATCACTCAAAACCCCAATCATGGGTAAGACTGCCGACCTGACTGCTGTCCAGAAGGCCACTATTGACACCCTCAAGCAAGAGGGTAAGACACAGAAAGACATTTCTGAACGAATAGGCTGTTCCCAGAGTGCTGTATCAAGGCACCTCAGTGGGAAGTCTGTGGGAAGGAAAAAGTGTGGCAGAAAACGCTGCACAACGAGAAGAGGTGACCGGACCCTGAGGAAGATTGTGGAGAAGGGCCGATTCCAGACCTTGGGGGACCTGCGGAAGCAGTGGACTGAGTCTGGAGTAGAAACATCCAGAGCCACCGTGCACAGGCGTGTGCAGGAAATGGGCTACAGGTGCCGCATTCTCCAGGTCAAGCCACTTTTGAACCAGAAACAGCGGCAGAAGCGCCTGACCTGGGCTACAGAGAAGCAGCACTGGACTGTTGCTCAGTGGTCCAAAGTACTTCTTTCGGATGAAAGCAAATTCTGCATGTCATTCGGAAATCAAGGTGCCAGAGTCTGGAGGAAGACTGGGGAGAAGGAAATGCCAAAATGCCAGAAGTCCAGTGTCAAGTACCCACAGTCAGTGATGGTCTGGGGTGCCGTGTCAGCTGCTGGTTTTGGTCCACTGTGTTTTGTCAAGGGCAGGGTCAATGCAGCTAGCTATCAGGAGATTTTGGAGCACTTCATGCTTCCATCTGCTGAAAAGCTTTATGGAGATGAAGATTTCGTTTTTCAGCATGACCTGGCACCTGCTCACAGTGCCAAAACCACTGGTGAATGGTTTACTGACTATGGTATCACTGTGCTCAATTGGCCTGCCAACTCTCCTGACCTGAACCCCATAGAGAATCTGTGGGATATTGTGAAGAGAACGTTGAGAGACTCAAGACCCAACACTCTGGATGAGCTAAAGGCCGCTATCGAAGCATCCTGGGCCTCCATAAGACCTCAGCAGTGCCACAGGCTGATTGCCTCCATGCCACGCCGCATTGAAGCAGTCATTTCTGCAAAAGGATTCCCGACCAAGTATTGAGTGCATAACTGTACATGATTATTTGAAGGTTGACGTTGTTTGTATTAAAAACACTTTTCTTTTATTGGTCGGATGAAATATGCTAATTTTGTGAGATAGGAATTTTGGGTTTTCATGAGCTGTATGCCAAAATCATCCGTATTAAGACAATAAAAGACCTGAAATATTTCAGTTAGTGTGCAATGAATCTAAAATATATGAATGTTAAATTTTCATCATTACATTATAGAAAATAATGAACTTTATCACAATATGCTAATTTTTTGAGAAGGACCTGTATTATGACAATGTTATGGTATACACAACCATGGAGAAGATTGCTGAGTTGATCATTTTCTGGTGACAGTCAATGTCATCCTCCAAAGGGCAAGGTAAACCTCAAACAATTGTAAATAAAGACATTAGCTTTTCACAGAGGGCTGTTTCCAAATGATTTTAGGGGAAAGTTGAGATGATGGAAAAAGCGTCTAATAAACTGGTACATACGCAACAAAACAAAAAAGCCTGGCCTAAACCTCATAAAGAATCAATTGATTATTGTAAAGAGGAACATGGGTGATATCAGAGCTAACAATAAAGCTAAATGAAGCTGTTAAACCAATCTGGGCTTCCTTAATTGAGCTGATCGCCTCTATGCCACTCTTAATGCTGAACCTCATGAGAAAGGAGTACTGACCAGGTATTGAATGTAAATACTGTACAGTATATGCTCCTCCTTTTCAGAAGGTTAACATTCCTGTAATTAACGTCCTTTTTATAGGTGATATTTTGATCTTCTCAAGAGCTGAATTCTGACTTGTCATTAGATGCCAGCCACAATCAGCAAAAATGACCAGAAAGAAGCACTTGAAATAAAACACTGTCTGTAATAAATCTATGTTTGAGTTCCCCTCTTAAATTTAATTACTGCCAAGATGCACCCATGGAGAAAGGTTTCACCTTGTAGTGTTCTGTCCCCTTCCAAGTTAATCCAAATTGTTGTGTTATTCAAATTTCTCCAGAAACTGCTGGTGTGATCTCCATCTACCCTCAGCACATATCCTTATTTTTGATTATTAGTTTACCCTTTTTGTAGGTGGAAGCTGTTGACCAGAATAGTCGGTTGTAAGAGGGACAATTGGCTTAATTTCACATAGATAAGAGAAAGCGTTTGTGTTTATTTTGTGTAAGAGTGATTATCTTTCAAAATAAGTTTGGTAAGAGAGTTGATAACACAGTGACATTTGGTGTGGTTTTGGTTAATAATGATCAATTATTAATGATAACTAATTGTAATTATTAAGTGCTGTGAGCCCTATAATAACACCACCAGAGTGTACCTCTGATCTTTATTCAAAAGGAATTATTTTTGTTTAGAAATTTGTTTTACTAAATTATGATTTTTAATTATAATATTTGATAAATATTTATAATAAATAATCATAATCCTTACACTTGTTGCAAAATTACATTTAGATATTGGCAGTTATTGTTAATAATTAAAAATCCGAAATTAATATTTTTATTATTAATAATAATAATCAGAAGTTATTATTAATATTATCAAAATAAGATAAATCACACACACATACATTATATTTAAATAAATGTTTCTCTGAAGATTCTAATATAAAGTTTAAAAAAATGACACCAGGTAGTGCCTTCAGATTTTAAATCATCCCTTGTCTGCGGCAATTGCTCCATGCTGCTCACTTCGCCTCCGGTTGTTTTACTGAGTCAAAACCTTCCTGTAAGCCTGGATTTACACTGTATCTGTTCTGGTCCAGCCCGTTCCGCTGCGAAGCCCAGAGGTGCTCCAAGAACCATACCCAGGTTGCTCAATAAAAGCCAGTGATAAATCCGGTAGCAAGTCCAAAACAACTCACTTCAGTTAACAAAGGAGATCGGTGAAAATCAATCAAACAGGCACTTTAATTAATTAAAGAGGTATCTTCTTTTGGATAAACAAAACCTCCATATCAGGGGAAGGCCCTGCATTCCAGGCATCTCTAAGTGTGGCATGCTGACCTGGCAAGAGTAATATTTATTGTATTTATTAACGTAGCGAGATCTAGTCCGTCTTTAGTGAATTATTTTAAAAAGCAAGATGTTGTGCTCATTCTGTTTCCAGTTGGTGCGGTATGATTCATGCGTATGGACTCCAACCGTGCTCTGCCATCTGATGAAAGCTGACTTTCTTCTCCTGACTGCTGCATCTCTCTGTGATAGTGACTGAAATATATCTAAAGAAATATCAGATTCTTCGCTGCTGTCTGTTTTGTCAGCCATTGTAACAGTAATCAACAGCAGTTACATGCGGGGGTTCCCCTGTGACGTCATAAAAGAGCGCAATAAAATCAAAAAATAGTGTGGACATGCCTTTTTAGTGAAATATATGACCATATATCTCAACAACTGTTCATGTCAGTGGTATGAATTTACTTTTTTAAAGGCAAACAGACAATTTCACACTTGTTCTGTACAAGATTTCACCTTTTAATGTGAGCTTTATCATCAGAGCATAGAAAGTACAACAATTAACAGGTCGGTTCAATGAACAGGCAGGTTAAAAACAGGTCAGTCCCACCCTGATCTTTGGCAGTATGCAGTAATCCTGTGTACAATCATTTGATTAAAGCAAAACATTTTGTGAGTTATAGTTTTGTAGTTCTAAAGGGTCTGACTGTAAGGCTTACACATGGAGGCCGTTTCAAAATGCTGCAGAGGAATGTATCACAGTAAATAAAGAAAGACAAAATTAATGAAAACAAAAAAAGATTTTTCAAATACAGTGGTATAGTAGTCATATAGTAAATGGGGCTTAGGAAAGACATCCTAAATAAGGTATCCCCAGATCCACAATACAATATACTACAATAATAGAACAGAGAGCGATGAAGCTATCAGGCGAGGGCCGTCATAAATCATAGACCACAGGTTCTACAAATAGATAAACCCAATTATAACATTACACTCATGTCAAAATCCTCATTTAGGCCAAATAGGTTGAAGAGCATTTAAAGTGTAAATCCAAAAAAGCTCACTTTGGCATAACTTCAAATTTATATCTTTTGCATCTGGCAAATCTATATGTTCAATGCCCTGAAAACGTAACGAGAAGACAGGATGGAAGACCTCATTGAAATGGTGGGCTACAGGATCATTTACATCATTACATCTAATGATGATGATGGGGGGGTGTACTTAAATTGCTGGGCCCCTGTAGGATCAGAGGTCAAAATAGGCCAGTATTTTCAGATGGTATTCTTTGCTATATTGGACTGAGGAGTGTATGTGCTAAAAGGAAATTGAATAACTGTCATTTTTGACACGTTTTTGAAGAAGATTGGACTGGGTTTTAGAAGATGCAGCCTGGAAAGCGTCATCTATACACTGTGCAGAGTAACCTCTCTTCAGAAAACGTTTTTTCACAACAGCAACTTTATCAATGAAGTCCTCATGAGAGTGACAAACACGTCTTAGTCTATAGAATAGACTCTTTAGTAAACCATGTTTAAGAGCTCTTGGATGAGCACTACCGGCTAGAAGGAAAGTATTTTTGTCAGTATCGTTTTTGATATAATGTAGTGATGAGGCTGCCATTGCATAATTCGACCCACATATCCAAAAAAGACACATTTATGATCAAAGTTAACTGAAAATTTGAGATCGGGATTCATACCATTGAGAAGATTAACAAACTCAATCAGCTCATCATGGGCACCTTGGCAGATGCAAAAAACATCAAGATATCTAAGCCATTTGAGGATCTTATGTCCAAAAGGATTTCTGTCAATATCAAAAACATAACTGTGTTCACAAAAACCCACATGTTGCTTTGCATAATCTGGGGCAAATGTGGAACCCATTGTTGTCCCTTTATACTGGAGAAAGAATTTTCCATTAAAAGAGAAATACTTCAGTTTAAGGAACACAAAAGCCAGCTCGCAAATAAATGTGCTGGAAGAGCTTTCTCAGTACGATCTTTAAGATAATACTCAAGAGCCTCGAGACCTCTATCTTTGGAAATGTTAGTGTACAGACTCTACATCCAAGGTAGCCAAGAAGATATTGATAGGTAGGTCTCTTATTGTTGATATCTTGTTGATGAAGTCTATAGAGTCCTGAATGAATGAAGGATTTAAAAATAATATTGAAAATAATCAACAAAGTTAGACAGCGGTTGTAAAAGAGAGTCATCACTGGCAACAATAGGCCGACATTTAGGTTTATCCAAGTGCCTTCGGACTATTTTTGGTTTCCAGCACCTTAACCAAGACATATCCAGGTTGAGCGGTAGTCCTGCTGCAGCTTTATGAATCTACTTTTTAAAATATTTTATCAATGTTTCCTTTCCATCAATTTAATTGGATTTATCGTGAAAATTTGATGTCACAGGCACATTAAGGCCAGTAGTGTGTTTAGCCCAACAGCCCCCTCTAGTGACCAGAAACATTTAGAAATATTTCTGAAGATTTATTTTACTTTTTTATCACTCTCGATCTTACAAGGTAAGGTTTCTGTAAATAAAACCCCCTGCATGCATAGAAGTAATTTTGTAAATGTAAGTCAGTAGACGTGCATATAAAGATTTGCATTTTTTGCTGACAGTCAAATCACACATAATGGAAAATCTGTATTTGAGCTGTGAGAAAACAAATTCAAATTATACAATGTTTCAACAAAATACCGATTGCAAATGTATGGATGTGAATTCTTAGCTTTAAATACAACTTCACACGTGTGAATAAACTGTCAAAATGTCATCATGGGTCAGTGTACTTTTGCGTTCATTCATTATTCTATTTTTGAAAGTGAAGTCAAATTCTCAAAAAGGTGTCAGTTTGGGTTTTTTAATTTGTATGAATTAAAGAAAACAACAAAAATGGCTTTATTTTGCTGTCATAGTACATTTTAGTTATATAATGTTTAAAACTATAATACAAAACAAATGTTAAAACATTTATTTTGTATTTCTAACCTTTTAATTTTCTGACACCTGTTTGATCCGGAAGTGGCTGAAATTGCGTGGAAATTTGTTGTAAAACTGCTTTTATTGTGAGCTTGCTGCCATGGACCGTTATACCCTCTTTAAAGAAAACAAAAGGGTAAATATGAGAGAGGATGATATGATGCAGGACAAAACTGGAAGAATTTTCCATGTAATTTTAGATTTTTTTGACATTGCTTTTTGCTAACATGGTACAGCTACCGGTAGACTTTTCACTAGCCGAGCCAGCTTAGGTAACTTGACGTAATGCTAGCGCCTTCTGTAGATCCTTGAAGAGCCCCCTTACAGCTAGGATTTTTCACACTGAAACATTTCCCTTGGCTATTATGCCTTACTACTTTACATGCTAAGACATATCTTTTATTTTTTATTAAGGTAGGTTTCAGCACAAAGCCTTTATTTAATGGGTGAGTCAAATATAGCCATATTCCCATCATCTACAGGGAGCTTCAACACCTTTGACCTAAAACCACATGCTCATTACGATGTTTATGGAGAAGTTGCAACTACAGATGCAAGCTCAGCACCACCGCCAGCTCCTCCACCACCCCCGGTTGCAGGTGCTTCCCAGCACTTCTTTTTCACGCCCAGGTGCTGCTGCTGGTTCGCCCACTGCCTCTGCAGCTGTAATATCAAGAGTTTCATTTATTGTTTTAAATAAACTTAAAAACATAAGGCTAACATTATACATCATATTTTTCTCCAAGATGTCTGGGCATATTGTTTCTTAGTATACGTCTTGGATGAATTTGTAAATTTTATGAAGTTGTGCACAGAATATTTGAAGAATAGTTTGTCATATGTATTTCTTCACTCTTTTGAATATATTCTAGAATTAAATTGGTGAATGCCAAACTAAGGATCAAGCAGAATGGTGGTGATCCGTTTCATGGAAAATGAGGTCACTGTGCAGGGCATGCTCAATAAAGTCCAACATGCCCTTGGCAACTATGTCTCGTTAATCCTCACAGGGCAATGAAATTCTTGATTCTGAAACGAGGTACAGTAATTTGTTTTATTGGTTTTTAATCACAACGTGTAGAGAACTAACCAAACATTAAGTGCAATCTATTTAAATAACTCTTACATGTACACAGAACAAAGTCAACATTGTGCACATAAAAGATCCATTAATAATTTTCTTCATTGTCGTACTCTGCGTTGGCTTCCGATTCATCCGGGACCGGGTCGCGGGGTCAGCAGACTCAGTAGACACACCCAGACTTCCCTCTCCCTAGACACCTCCTCCACCTCCTCCGGGGGGAGCCCAAGGCATTCCCAGGCCAGCCAAGAGACATAGTACTTCCAGCATAGCATTTAACATAGTCCCTCCCAAAGGAGGCGTCCAAGAGGCATCCGGTATAGATGCCCTCGTTCTCTCAGTCATGACCCAAAGTTCATGGCCATAGGTGAGGGTAGGAATGTAGACTAGTAAATCGAGAGCTTCGCTTTTTGGCTCAGCTCTGTCCTCACCACAACGGACTGGCACAGCGTCCTCCTTACTGCGGCAGCCACAACGATCCATCTGTCAATTTCCAGCTCCATTCTCCCCTCATTTGTGAACAAGACCCCAAGATACTTGAACTCCTCCACTTGAGGCAGGAACTCCCCTACAACCTGAAGAGGATAAGCCACCCTTTTCCGGTCGACAACCATGGCCTCGGACTTGGAGAAGCTGATTTTCATCCCAGCCTCTTCACACTCGGCTGCGAACTGCCCCAGTGGATGCTGTAGGTCTTGGCTAGATGGAGCCAACAGGACCACGTCATCCGCAAAAAAAAGAGACAAAATCCACTGGTATCAAACCAGACCCCTCCGGCCCTTGGTTGCGCCTAGAAATCCTGTCCATAAAAGTTATGAACAGCACAGCTGACAATGGGCAGCCCTGCCGGAGTCCAACATGCACCGGGAACAGGTCCGACTTAGTGCCTGCAATGCGGACCAAACTCCTGCTCCGCTTGTACAGAGACCAGATGGCCCCTAGTAAAGGCTCCCCTGCCTCCGTACTCCAGGAGCACCCCCCACAGAGCACCACAAGTGCTGAATTATGTGGAAACAACCTATTTTTTCCATTTATATTTCATTTGAGCTCTTGCTGCTGCAAGGAGTTGTTCGTTTTTCAGGACTACAGAATAAAACTCTGAGCAGGACATTTCATTAATTAGACTGACAATTAGCTCACTTCTCATTAATTCAGTAGAACATTTGTTCCTCACATCAGTCCACTTATTTTTCATGATGGAGAAAATATTTTCCACAAACCCACTAGAAGAAGGGATGCTGAGGACAAAGGGTACAATAGCCTGGATGTTAGCTGCCTGAAGAACTTGCATCCACCTCTCTGCTGTTCCACTGGACTGACACTTCACCTTTTCCCGAGAGACTGTAGTGAGGCACTCTAGTAAGCAGTTTGCAGGAACACATTCCTCATAAAGCTCATCCATGGACAGGTTTAATCTATCTATCTATCTATCTATCTATCTATCTATCTATCTATAGCGCGCTGGTTACGGGCGCTGAACAAACACGGGCCTTTTTGCTCACGTAAGCGGCGAAGAGACGCTGGGGAAACCGTATCTGATGGGAAAACGCGAATCGACGTAACACCTGTATCTATCCTTAGCAACGGTACCTGCTGGCCAATGAGATGAGTCGAAATATTCTGTCAGCTCATTGGTCACAGAGCAGGATATGGCTGGTAATGAATTTACCGTAATGTTAAATATTAAGCACCCCATCATTTATTGATTCTATTGACACTTTAGTGAAGATTTTTGATCCACCTAATAATACGGGACTACGTGCGTCCCGTTTCAGCTCAATACGGGACGCGTACTTTTTATTCTAAATATGGGACAATTCCGTTTTTCAAGGGACGGTTGGCATCTCTACCCGCAAAGTCCTGCCCAGAACTCGAAAATGAAAAAGCATTCCGAGCAGCGGGCACAGCAGAGTGACGTCAGCAGCCGCTCTTCCTCCGATCCCTGCTGACCGAGCTACCCAGCTTGTTTGGTAGGGGGCGCTGTGCACGTCTGCATTGCATTACATTACAAACATGCCGAGAAATTGATTGAATTGGAGCAGGGCCGCGCTCAATTTGTGGCAGTGGCAGGCAGAACTGGCAGTTGCGGTGGCAGGCTGTGGCATTCTTACGGCCTGGGGCATCCAGAGTGTTTTTAAGCATTTATTTATAATTTCCTGTGAGTGACAATTCAGAATAGCCGCTCGTGTTCCATAATAAACCGGCTGTTTGTGCAATAAATCTTCGTCATCCTTTCAACACGTCACATATACACATAGTGCTATTTATTTTCCATGTCAAGTAAATACAATCACCTTATGCTATGAGTCTAAAGCTGTTTATTAAATAATAATCAATAATGAAATCATTATTTAAAGGTAACAGACTATAACAACAATGACAACCCATTTGCAGATAATCAGTATTGGCATCACTTCCGGTGGCAGCTCCACAGACACTATTAACAATAATGACAACCCGTTTGCCGATAATCAGCATCAGATTCCACAAAAACAACGGCAACCGCATTCGCAAGCTTTTACGGCCGGTCTGGCACCTTCTGGGATCCTCGCGGAATCCAGTGCCACCCTGCGGCAGGCTGTGACAGTTCCGGTGGCAGGCTGTGGCTGAACTGCCACAGCCAATGCAGACATGCACAGCGCCCCCTACCGAACAAGCTGGGTAGCTCGGTCAGCAGGGAGCGGAGGAAGAGCGGCTGCTGACGTCACTCTGCTGCGCCCGCCGCTTGGAATGCTTTTTCGTTTTCAAGTTCTGGGCAGTACTTTATGGAAGCAAATCGTTACCATATTTCAAATGAAAAAGGAGTGTGGTCTACAGGAGATTCTTCTTTAATCATTATCATCATCTTCTGCGCCACATCTGCAGGAAACATTAAAACATATTACGCATATTAGAGTATTGTGACTTCTGCCTGGATTGAGATATTTTTTTAAATAAAGATATATTTTGGTGCTATGATTATATTTATTTCTTTAATTAGTATTTTTTCTTATGCCTTATTTTGCATTAATGTTTCTTTTGTCTGTTCATTTATGTCAACACTTAAACAGTTTTTCTCAACATCACATATTTCAGTCCTCCCATCTATCATCCTTTTCCCTCTCACTTGTACAAGTCCTTCTCAAAATATTAGCATATTGTGATAAAGTTCATTATTTTCCATAATGTCATGATGAAAATTTAACATTCATATATTTTAGATTCATTGCACACTAACTGAAATATTTCAGGTCTTTTATTGTCTTAATACGGATGATTTTGGCATACAGCTCATGAAAACACAAAATTCCTATCTCACAAAATTAGCATATTTCATCCGACCAATAAAAGAAAAGTGTTTTTAATACAAAAAACGTCAACCTTCAAATAATCATGTACAGTTATGCACTCAATACTTGGTCGGGAATCCTTTGGCAGAAATGACTGCTTCAATGCGGCGTGGCATGGAGGCAATCAGCCTGTGGCACTGCTGAGGTCTTATGGAGGCCCAGGATGCTTCGATAGCGGCCTTTAGCTCATCCAGAGTGTTGGGTCTTGAGTCTCTCAACGTTCTCTTCACAATATCCCACAGATTCTCTATGGGGTTCAGGTCAGGAGAGTTGGCAGGCCAATTGAGCACAGTGATACCATGGTCAGTAAACCATTTACCAGTGGTTTTGGCACTGTGAGCAGGTGCCAGGTCGTGCTGAAAAATGAAATCTTCATCTCCATAAAGCTTTTCAGCAGATGGAAGCATGAAGTGCTCCAAAATCTCCTGATAGCTAGCTGCATTGACCCTGCCCTTGATAAAACACAGTGGACCAACACCAGCAGCTGACACGGCACCCCAGACCATCACTGACTGTGGGTACTTGACACTGGACTTCTGGCATTTTGGCATTTCCTTCTCCCCAGTCTTCCTCCAGACTCTGGCACCTTGATTTCAGAATGACATGCAGAATTTGCTTTCATCCGAAAAAAGTACTTTGGACCACTGAGCAACAGTCCAGTGCTGCTTCTCTGTAGCCCAGGTCAGGCGCTTCTGCCGCTGTTTCTGGTTCAAAAGTGGCTTGACCTGGGGAATGTGGCACCTGTAGTCCATTTCCTGCACACGCCTGTGCACGGTGGCTCTGGATGTTTCCACTCCAGACTCAGTCCACTGCTTCCGCAGGTCCCCCAAGGTCTGGAATCGGCCCGTCTCCACAATCTTCCTCAGGGTCCGGTCACCTCTTCTCGTTGTGCAGCGTTTTCTGCCACACTTTTTCCTTCCCACAGACTTCCCACTGAGGTGCCTTGATACAGCACTCTGGGAACAGCCTATTCGTTCAGAAATTTCTTTCTGTGTCTTACCCTCTTGCTTGAGGGTGTCAATAGTGGCCTTCTGGACAGCAGTCAGGTCGGCAGTCTTACCCATGATTGGGGTTTTGAGTGATGAACCAGGCTGGGAGTTTTAAAGGCCTCAGGAATCTTTTGCAGGTGTTTAGAGTTAACTCGTTGATTCAGATGATTAGGTTCATAGCTCGTTTAGAGACCCTTTTAATGATATGCTAATATTGTGAGATAGGAATTTTGGGTTTTCATGAGCTGTATGCCTAAATCATCCGTATTAAGACAATAAAAGACCTGAAATATTTCAGTTAGTGTGCAATGAATCTAAAATATATGAATGTTAAATTTTCATCATGACATTATGGAAAATAATGAACTTTATCACAATATGCTAATATTTTGAGAAGGACCTGTATATGACTGGTCCAATGAGATGCAAAATTCCTATTTTTATCTAGTTTCTGTGCAAAACAGCCAGGTTTTGAAACGGGTAAAATAAGTAATGAACACGCCAACTTTCTCAGTTTAAATATTTCTTAGACAGGCATTGACATAAAATTCACACCAGGTGTTGCAACTATTAATTAATCTTAAAAAAAAATATCAAAGCAAATAAGTCCACAAGTAAAGTTATCGGTAGAAATTTAAAATGACACAGAAAATAAGCAATTATGAGAAGGATGTCTAAAAGAGCCAAACAACTATATTTAATCTGTCAGTATTTAGAAAAATGTGCCTAACAAATGCACTTTGTGATAAGAATATTCTTTTTGAAAGTATGCAGGTATAATCCAAAACATCTAACAAACCAAAGTGCAGGATCTGGCAATTAGATGTACCAAAATCCATGCAAAAAAGTGAAGCACATACATCTTAAAGGTAGTAGTTGATTAAAGTCCAGGATAACTTTCTAAATTAGCCATTTTGGCACCATGTGTGCCACTTGAAACCCAGTGGTCAGTCTGTCAGAGCTCCAGCATTCATATGTGGAGAGAAGGGAATCTTCCAGAAGGACAACCACCCTTGCAGCAATCCACCAATCAGGCCTGTATGGTAGAGTGGCCAGATGAAAACCACTCCTTGATAAAAAGGCACATGTCAACCAATCTGGAATCTGCCAAAAGGCACCTGAAGGACTCTCCAACCATGAGAGCAAAATTCTCTGGTGTGATAAGACCAAGACTGAACTCTTAGTTGTGAATGCCAGGCGTTCTGTTTGGAGAAAACCAGGCCAATACCATCCCTACAGTGAAGCATGGTGGTGGCAGCAGCATGCTATGGGAATGTTTTTCTTCAGCAGGAACCAGCAGACTAGTCAGGATAGTGTGACAGATGAATGCAGCAATGTACAGACATCCCGGATGAAAACCTGCTCCAGAGCACACTTTACCTCAGACTGGAGTGACAGTTTATTTTTCAGCTAGACAACACAGCCAAAGGAGTGGCTTCAGAAACACTCATGGATTGGCCAAGCCAGAGTCCAGACCTGAATCCAATTGAACTTCTCTGGACAGATCTGAAAATGGCTGTTCACAGACGTCTCTCAACCAACGTGATGGAGCTTGAGATGTATGACAAAGAAGAATGGGCAAAACTGAAAAAACATAGGTGTGCTAAAGCTTGTGGCATCATACTCAAAAAGACTTGAGGCTGTAATTGCTCCCAAAGGTGGATTAAGTATTAAGTAAAGCATGTGAATATGTAAATGTGATTTCTTAGTTTTCTATTTGTAATAAATTTGCAACATCTCAAACAAACGTCTTTCACATTGCCATAACGGGGTATTGTTTGCAGAATTTTGAGGAAATTAATTTAACACTGTCAGGTTCAAACTACCTAAAATGCTTATAACATCACAAAGAGAAGAGAAAGACAAAGAATTAGTTATTTTACTCGCTGGGAGGAGAACGGACAGAGGTGTGCTTCAGTTACAAATCTCCTACCGCTCTGAAAACACATCTGTCCGACCCTCTCTTTTTATTATCTTTAGGGTGGTCCCTAGTTTACAATATACGTTGCTGCTCTGAAAGGATGGGAAAAACAGCTGCAACGTAAACAGGTCATATACACCATTATCTTGTAACAGCACACTTCCACAGTCTCCACCATCTTAAGATCTGCGTGTCCTCTGTTCAGCACAATCAGCCACCATCTTTATGACATCCTCAACTGTGACTGCTCTCCTTCCCGGCTCCACCTTTGCCTTGCCTGCAGACAAACTCATTACATCCTTACTTACACATACATGAAAGGTTATAAAGATTAAAAAGTAAAGTTAATAGAAAAGGAAAAATATAAGATAAATCTTTACACAATTATGCCAACAAACACCATTTGAAATAACGCTGTAACTAAATGTGGAAATAACTGTGGAAAACGTACAGCGCTGTGAATACTTTCCGGATGCACAGCATGCTCTAGGGCGGTTCAAAGCAGAGCGCGTAGCTGCAGGAATGAGAATTAACTCCTTTATGTCCGAGGCCATGGCTCTCAACTGGAAAAGGGTGGCTTGCACTCTTCAAGTTGGAGGGGAGTCCCTGCTTCAAGTGGAGGAGTTTGGGGTCTTGTTCACAAGTGGGGGCAGAATGGAGCGAGAGACCAACAGACGGATTGGTGCAGCTGCCGCAGCAATGCGGATGCTGTGATGGCCCGTTGTAGTGAAGAAGTAGCTGAGCCAAAAGGCAAAGCTCTCAATTTAGTGTCGGTCTACATTCCTGCCCTCACCTAAGGTCATGAACTCTGGTTCATGACTGAAAGAACGAGATCCCAGATACAAGCGGCTGAAATGAGCGTTCTCCTCAGGGTGACTGGGCACTCCCTTAGAGACAGAGTGAGAAGCTCTGCAACCTGGGAGGGTCTCGGAGAAGAGACCCTCCACATGGAGAAGGGTCACCTGGGGTGGTTCGGGCATTTCTTTCGAATGCTCTGGACACCTCCCTCGGGAGGTGATTCAGGCAAGACTAGTCCCACCGGGAGGAGGCCCAGGACATGCTGGAGAGCTATATCTCCCGGCTGGACTAGGAATGCCTTGGGCACCCCCACAGAAGAGCTAGAGAAGGTGTCTGGGGGGGTGAAGGTCCTGCACTACTTCTGCACAACTTTAAGGATTGCCCCACAGTACTCTGGCATGCAGGTGAGTGTTTGTTGTTGTGGCAGCAGTGGAGGCAGTGCTCAGCTCTGAGCAAACTGCAGCAAGCTGCTCTTTGAATATTTTGTGGGTAGGTTGGTTTCTTAAGGCAGGATCATTCCTTAGCTTGAAGAGCTCTTTGTAGAGAATGAAACTGTTCACTATTGCAATGTCCACAAACTGGTAAAAAAAAAAAAAAGCTCTTGCAACAGACACTGTAGTAGCCAATTAAAGCATCTGACATATCCATGATCCCATGTTTTGGTGTAGTCAACAGCAGCACCAGGAACCAGAAGAATTTTGGTCTGCCACACATCAGACTTTTACCCTGCATTTGACACTCTTTCCACTGAAGGACTGTAGAGCACATGGTCTGTTTGTCCAAACAGAGGCTTCTTTTTCTCAGCCACTGTAAATGAGCAGGTCAGTTTCCTCAGTTTGTGGAAAACCAATACGATTTTCTCATATTGTGCAACAACAACTGATGTTTCTGCCACTTAGATCATGGAAAAGCATGGAATTGTGTAAAAATTGTTTACAAACAGTGTGTACCCACCACCAAGCAGAGAGAAAGGAAAGGGGTTCATCACTGAAGAGTAACTCAGTTCGTGCCTTGTTGTGGACACACAAGTGTAGACAAAAATAAATGCCAGGTATATCCTATGGAGGAGTCCGCCAGCACAACATCCTTGAACCCCCACTTTGTCATGTTTCTTTTTGTTCTATGGCTGGAAGTGAGCCTGGCAGGCAGTCACTATCCGAGTGTACAGTGGATTGATATTGAAGAGCCTGTCATAGTCTGTCATGTTCCTCTGTCTCTCATCCTTATCTTCTCCAGGGTTGCTGAGGTGCAGTGACTACAAGATGACTTCAAAAAGATTCTGTGTCATCTAATCACCGGCGGAGTGGAAGTTATATGGCCACATCTTTTTCTAGTCGTCTCCTCTGTGGTGCACACTCACAATTGAAAATTACGATGGACATGAAGATTTAAAATTCACTTACTGTCAGCACCCTCCAAATAAACTTCCTCCTGCCTGTAGTCTTCTGACAGCATTAGCACTGGTGTTGTTAATGAGAGGGCGAACTACAGCTGGACCTTCAAAGAGCTGGAACAGAGAGTGGAAACTATGAAGCCGTGGTGTCAAATGTGGGCCCTGGCGTCCCAGGTGGCATTAACCTGAGTGGCTGTGGTTGTCAGTCTTCCTCCTCTCTGTAGTTCCATTATTCATTTTGTACTGCAGAATCATCCGAACCTCGCTTTGGATGGACAGATGTGTGTAATGTTGGATTCAGACCGAACGCGATTTAAGCGTCAGGGGCGTCTGGTTTTCATGCTAAATCTATGGTGGATCCGCATCTCAGGGCGTTGAGAGGTCCTGCAGCGCGTTTCACATGTCTGGCACAGCGGGTTGGGAGCTTCGCCAATTGGATGATGCGCCACTATTCCAGGGGGGCACCCTGCCAACCAGACCGCCCGCCCCCCAAGAGGATCACTGCATATAGTAATAGTATGTTTTAAGAGTTAATATCATTCATTTTATTAGATCACGTCATAAACGATTTCTGTCCCTGCTGGACGAAAACACAATCCTTATACTTTGTGTCGACGTTCACACACCGAGTTATGTATGCTCGCAAGCAGGTGAACACACGCTCCCGACAGTGGACAGAAAAACATGCTACTAAAACGAAGGAAGCAGGCAAGGATATCAACGGTTTTAAATAACGCAAAATTTAGTTTGGGTGGCAGTATTTCCTCTCCTGTGGATAGCAGGAGGGCCAACTCTCCTACTCCTGGTACATTTGGCAAAGCTAGAAGTACACCAAATAGCCCTGCCCCTGACACGCAGAAGGAAGGTAGGAAGCAAGGAATGAAGGAAGGAAGTTCAAATGTGAAAGGTGCTGTTAAAACAAAATTTAAATTGCTTTTATCCTCCTAAGATGACAATCCGTCTGACCTCACAATGGCTTCCACCTTCCTCTCTGCTCCCTCCTGTTGGTCATCCCCACTGCATTTACAAGCTAAAGGGCAAATGTGCCTGAACAAAAGGTGTTTCGTTTCCCTTCCTGCCCCTGGAACCCCTGCTGGTTCAATACAAGAACATTTGTCGCAGAGTCAAGATGTCTGGGTGAAAGTTAAGTTGATTCTCACCTCAGCTCTTCCTAGAGGGGGTGCCAGGCCACATGGGGTTTTTGCTAAGCTGATATAAGGAAGTGTCGACCTTTGTCTCATCAGATTGGTCTCGACTCTGCTCAATAATACATCTGATGCTGAAAAAAACCTGTCTCCCTTATAAAGGCTAAATTAATAAAGCTGATTGAATGGTTATCATCGTTCTCTCTTTAGAAAATACACATTTTCTTTAACAGTACCCATCCCTAGTGACACTCCAAGCCGTTTCTGAATAACTGTAAATAGTTGTACACTGATAAAGAAATTGGCAGTATTAGAATTTTTTTGGCACATATGTATATTTATTAGCATCTCGTTTTGAGCCATGATGTTGTTATGGATGTATGATTCTGTGGCCTTTTCTAATCATCTCTTTGCTGCCCTAATTAAATATCTCTGCCCTTGTTGCTCATCTGCCGCACCGTTCACTGCTACAGCTTACACAACATAACTGTTGATATCATATAAGATGCAACACATAGTAAAAGATAAACTGATACAAGAGGATGACCCCCTTTAGGAGGGTTAAGAACAGACATCGATAAAAGCAGGACTCACGCTCCATTCTTTGCTCCTCTCGGTTCATACCTAAGATGGGCTGAGGGGGGCCCGGTACCGAAGGTGAATGTCACTCTGTATCTGTTCAGTTGTTTACTCTGTACACTAATCATTTTGGCATTAAATCTTGATTTTATACTTAACCATTTTTCATTATTTCACAAGGTAAATACTGGTTTTACTGGTTGGGTCTTTGAACTGGAGAGAAATGAACCCTGTGCACCACTGCACAGGGAGGAAAGAGTAAAAACTCCCATTTTAAAACAATGTTATGTAAGTAGTTTTGCCAAAGATTACTTTATATAACTGTTGTTTGCTATATTTGTATATAGGTTTTAGATATTATCAGTGTATATATTACTTTCTAGATTCAAAAAATTATTTGTTACGCATATTTTGCTCTGAAAAAAAAAACACTTTTTTCCAACTTGTTTTTTTGTGACTTAAGTTTCAATATGCAACAACAGTATGGTAAATTGTAATTTACAGTATGTCCTACATAAGGCACTAAAATCAAAATTAGTCAAAAATGACCATATAAACCCTGGACCCCAGAGGGTTATTTTCTTATGACAGATGAACAATACATTCTATAAACAAGAGCATTTAATGCTGATTGTTTATAAACAGTTTCTATCTTATAGGACTGAAGTAGTCACAATTACGTTGTATTTAACAGTGTGTTAGTCTTGAAAGCAGGATAAAGCTATGAGCAAATAACTTCATAAACTTCATGAAACGCTGTTAATCTCACACAAAGATAACGTAATACCATTGGCATGTGCACAAAGTACGGTACGTAAGAAACTATAAAAAGTAGATGTGCAAATGGATATGTGCACATTTGTTCTTGTTGCACCACAAGTGCTTTGAAAAAACATTAAATGTGCCCAAATACTTCAATGACCGTAGTTTTCACTTACTTCCGGTCCGGTCTTGCAAGAGAATCTGTTTACACAATATGGCAGCGGACGCGGATGGTTTTTACTGAGTTAAGAGGCGTTTACAGCGTTTAAAAAGCGAATCCATTAATCACCTTAAAAATGTTCGTAGACTGCAGCTGACATGAAAACATACAAACCTAATCTGTTCAGCAGAACTTTGGGGTTGAAATCAGCCACCAGGATGTCGTGACGCAGCTCATATTCTGTCTTTTTTAGCCGTTTCGGAAATCTCTCCCTCTGCTGCACTCTGCCACCGTTTAAGCTGCTGTCTCCACATCTCTGTTGTTAGCTTTTCTTCAAATATTCCTTTAACAGTAACTGAAAACTCGAAGCTCAGCTTTCATCTAATCTTAGCAAAGCAAAGTTACACTGCTTCGTTATTCCTCAGACGAAGAAGAAGCCCTTCTTCTTCTGACGTTTTTGGTGGTTGGCAAAAAAACTGAAGGTGCGCATTACCGCCACCAACTGGTATGAGTGTGGTTCATCACGAATTCATTCTTCTTTAATTTTTAACGGCCGCTTGCATCCGTCATTGTTGCACTACTGCCATCGCTTGGATTTTTCTCCTCATTATTTCTTACCTCAAATTCTGTGAATTAGACCAGTATTTTTCAAAAAACGAAATATCTTTTCTTTCCCTCACTATTCAACTGAGTAACCACATTTTCAAATTTCAGCGCTGTACCTATTTTCATACTAAATAATCTTTTTTGACTCACATTTCTTGCAGTTGATAAAAACATGTTCCATCGTTTCTATAGAATTACACCAATAACATAAACCAGTAAGATGTTTCCTGTTATGGAACATTTTAGTGCCTTGCTTTCTTTTCTACTAGATACTCTGCAGGATCTGATAAACGTATTAAAACCCTTCTGTGTTATTCTCTTCTGCCTCCAGGTTTAGGACAGATGGTTCTGTTTAGTCTTACAGAGATGGCTTTTCAACCTACTCCTATTCACTTGTATGAGATGACATGTATGCCACACTGTGTAAGGTTCTATTTCCATTGTCAACATGTTTAGGACAACAAGTTTCACCTCGTCTCTCTGGGTCTCATGAGAGCTACCTTGAAAACTGCTGTAGCTTATAAAGGAGAACCTTTGTCTAGTCAGAATGATTTGGCAGCACTACTGAGCGCATCTCCAATGCTGCAAAAAAATCCTTCTCTCTTGGAAGATTATAATAAAGCTGATTCTGAGTGACAATCATTGGTCTCCGTCTTGGTAAAAACACATTTTTCTACAACAAATGGTACACCATTTGTACCATCTTAAAAAGAGTGCCATTCAAAAAACAATGACCAGTTCTTATCCTATTTATAATTACCTCTTCCCTCCTATTTAATCCTCTGATTCTTGCAACATCAACTGTATTTTGAATCCTATATAAATGTCTCCTTTTTATCTCATTATCCCACCTCATTTCCATAACTTTTTACTTTCTTTCCAAACTATACTTTTACCTTCAGATTTAGACAACATTATTAGCACATCAATCTCTACTTTTTTAACAGTCTCCTTATGTTAGGGTTTTTATGACTTTTTGTATTGTTTATCACTCATCTAAGTGCTTTTCCCTCCTTACATGTTGCCGGAGGGGAGACGGTCACAAGAAGGAGTTATGCTTTTATTACTAGCAGCATCTGGGGGCTATACACCAGGTGCCCACTTCCCACCTCCTCTGTTTGTTTATAATCAAGACAGATGAACCCTAACCTTTCTGACCCCACACACACACACACATACATACACCCCCACCCTGAATGATGTTTGAACTGTGTGTGACCAAGCATGTATAAATAAAGAGAGAGGGGGCTAATACTTCGTAGTCTGTAGTGCACAGCTACCCTTGCAAGTAAAACTGACTCGGTGTCTTTCCTTACTTCTGAGTTGATTAAATAATACCTATCATTAATTTGGTCCTTCGGAGCCGGACATTATAAGAACTAAACTGATTTTATCTTTCTTTGCAGTGACTGGCGGATCTCCGGAGACAGCCTGACGTCGAGTTAAGCGCTGCCGCACAGCCGCATCTAGGCCTGGTGGCTGAAAGTCCCGGTGTGTGACGTTCGCACCTGGCTGGTGGATTATTGTCTTGCTCGATGCCGGGTGGGTCCGGGAGATCCGACAGAGTCACCTGAAAGTCAACTCAGAGGTGAGACAGTTTTAAAATACAGTACATGAGATAAGAGTGAGCGCTATAGAAATGAAAGAAGAAAAGTATTTAGAAGTTGTTTGGTAGTGTTTCGCCGAAAGGAGACTGCATTGGAAAGGTGTTATTTCGCCGCAAAGAAATAGTGATAAATTTAGGTAGGATCTCGCCGCAACGAGATCAGAGACGACTAGGCGCCATAAAATGAACTGGATAATTTGGTTGGTAACATTCCGCCGGAAGGGAATTAAATTAAGTGTTAAATAATAAAGAGATCTCATAAACTAAGCTAGGTCGACCATACATATTGCTGAAGGGACATAAATATGTTAAAATACTAACTGTGCTATATTATTGTTCTTCCTATTTTTATTACACATTAACCATCACCTCCTAAACATCAAAGTGGGGATGAATGTGTTAAATGTGCTTTAATTTGGAAGATAACATTGGTTTTTCACAGTGTGGAAGTTTAAGTGTAAATGAGTAAAAAAAAAAAAAAGTTAAAACTTTCCTGAAGGAAGTTTCGTTTGTCTTAAATATTGCGATCAGTCGGAAAAGAAGGTAAAAAAGTGAAAAGGGACATTAGAGAGTCGAAAAGAAAGTTGTTTTAGAAAGGAGTATAATGTATGTTGTGGAAGGAAGTGACAGGCAGGTGGATAACTGACTGACTGACTGATAATATTTCTTTGTGCAAAATCTGAACCTATACTAAACTTTTTCTTCTGCCTCTCTCATACACAAATACACACATATATGGGATTTGAGTTCAACATCTCCATGGCTACTCCGCCAGAGACGCTTCTCCAGCACGGCCTGAAAGAGAGAGATCTGCCTTCCTGTCTGCCTGTTTGTTGAAAATCACAGTGTGAGTTTCCACCAGAACGAAACTCAGAAGTAGTCTGGCCCGAACCCACTGAGATGGACAAAGATCCATGCTGTTTGCAAGAGCCAGAAGAGCGATACACTGAATTTATATTGAAAGCATCTTATGCGGGCAGAAGAGAAACAGGCCGTAGCAAAGTTTCTTCTTTCTCCCTCCTGGAGAAGTTAAAGTGGACAAAGAATGATTGAATGTCTCATCAACAGACCTGAAAGGCCTGGTTGTTTTTTGGACTGATAGAGGACTGTGTGCCATGAGAGTCTGACTCTGGAGCGATTTAGAAACTGATGGGGGTAACGTACAAACACACACAGATTTGCATAAATCTTTTCCTATTTTCTGCAACAAAGAACGCTTATTAACCGCTGCTCATGTGACGCTTGCTTGACGTTGACAGATATAGCGGTATAAAATATTATTTTAGGGTTAGAAAAGTATCTTTAAAAGGGTGATAACTTAACTCATTTGATACTTTCCAGTTAATTCTTTTAGAGAAGCAAGTTCTCTTTTGTCGTGGAATATTCAGGGTCAATTATTCTAGTTATTAAAAGTTATTAAAAGCAGAGGAAGTTACAACATCTCCAAAACTCAGCAGTAACCAAGTGTTTCTATGTTATTCTCAGGACAGATCTCAAGAAGGAGCATTTTTAAAACCCAGCGCATACGTAAAACCTGATGGGTTTCTACGGTGGCCATGGGGTGCAAAACACTTTTACAAGTACTGAAACAAATTTACATTTCAGAAAACAAATTTACATTTCAGAAAACAAATTTACATTTCGGAAAACAAATGTACATTTCAGAAAACAAATTTACATTTCGGAAAACAAATGTACATTTCAGAAAACAAATTTACATTTCAGAAAATCAACCGGAAAGGGAATGTACCAACGCCGAGGCTGACCCGGAAGTCAGCCTCAGGGCTGCATCCTTCGAAGGACGTATTTGTAGGACGATTACGTTACAGCGCGGCGACGAAGGCTGTCCCAATTCATGAATCATTCCGAGCAAATGCTGCCGACAAATGTGTCCTTATTTTGCCCGATTTGAAGGATGCGTTGTGAGTATCCTTCGCGGCCCATCATTTCCCATCATTCATTGCGGGTCGAAGCGGATTGGTCAAGCAGGGGAAGCCATGGCGGACCATAGCAGCAAAAGCTGTGAGTAAATTGTGGAAAATTACACTTTCTGTGACACAAATTAAGTTCTACAATGTTTTTAGTGCGGGAATATAACTATGTAGACGTGAAATATCTGCTTGATTTATCTAGACATCGCTTAATTTCAAATGTGCTCCGACGTGTTCTGAGTTTTCCGTTCCCGGCGTAGTAACCGGCTCGCCTCGCCAGCCCTACCGGCGGTGAGGTGAGCTAGCCCGGTAGAGATCTGACCGGACTATCGGCACTAAGCTCCCGCTGGCAGTCATCACAGTGAACGTTTAACACAAGTGATTTCTAACAGTTTATGTTATTATTTTAATTGTCACTGAAAATCGATTTAATATTTCAGGTGATATTAAGGTTAACCAGAATAAATGGTCAGTTTTATGTAATCCAACTGTAATGCTGGACAGTGTGATTGAGAATAAATAAGCTTTACAATATGAATTTTTAATGAAGAAATGTGCTATATGTTTTAAAAGTTTATTTATAATTCAGCTAGCATTATAATTTCTGATTCCAGGTACAATCCAGAGACAATCATGTTCAGGTAAAAAAGATGTTTGATTTAACTAGCCAATAAACAAAGAGATAGCAACTTTATGGCTAATGTATGTTGACATATTTTATATATATATATATATATTATAAACAACAACTTTAAATTTTAAGATAGATGGGAATTATAAAGTATTTGATCCCCTCTGGCTGTTCTTAGATAATTATATAATAATGCAGTGTTTTTGGTGTATTAGTATCTTCTTGCTTTGATCACTTAAAATATCCAGAAACATGCCTTAAAAATAATGTGTTTTTCCATCTCCATTCTTCCCTTTTCTAGACCAGACCTCTTTACTGCAGGATCAACCTGAGTGTCCCAGTCCTGAAACGCTTCTTCAACCAGGAGGACACCAGGCCTGATTTTCAGCTGAGCAGGGAGTCTCTGGCAGTGCTGCTTAATCTTTTGCACCAGGATAGGCGACATAGATGGGTGCTACTATTGAGACCTTGGTTTTTCTTTTCTTGGTGGCAAGTGGCACATCCTACAGGGTGGTCTGCAGAGTGTTTGGGATGCCTCGCTCTACTGTCCATCGCATCGTCCACAGAGTTACAGAGGAGATCGTGGCTATTCGTCACCAGGTCATCTACCTTCTAAAGACCCCTGAGGACTTAAGGCAGTGTCCCGTGAGTTTGCAGGGCTGGCACGCCACAGAGTTTTTCTTAAAGCTGTGGGTGCAATTGACGGCTGCCATATCCACTTCAGGTGTCCAAGCGACCTTGATGGTCAGTGCTACAGGAACAGGAAACTCTCCCCTTCCATAATCCTGCTGGCAGTTTCTGAGAGCCATTTTATTGACACGTATGTGGGCTGGCCTGGGTCAGTGCATGACTCTAGGGTGCTCCGCCACAGCCCACTGTACAGTTTATCCTCCTCCAGGGCATTTTATCCTTGCTGATGGAGGGTACCCATGCCTCCAATATCCACTCCCCCTCATCACTCCCTACAAGAGGACAAGACAAGGTGTGGGAGCCCAGCGCTTTAACAGCCATCATTCCAAAAACACGCTCTATAATAGAGTGTGTTTTTGGAATGATGAAGACCAGATTCAGGGCCATCTTCCTGCAAGCGCTGGAGGTGCATGACACCTTTGTACCTCACGTAAGTCTTGACCTAGACCCATTTTATATATACATTATACATAATATATACACATACACATATATGCACCCTCTTTTAAATTGTTTTCAGGTCATAACAGCATGCGCCATCCTCCACAACATCTGCCTTGGTGCTGGGGATGTCATGACCCCAGAGGATGACCCAGAGGAGGCTGTAGAAGAGGATGAGGGTGAGGTTTGGACTGAGGCAGTCAGCGTCGCTCTCAGGCAGGACCAGCTTTCAGCTGAGGTGTCTGCCCTGGAGGAGGTACCACCAGAACATGACTACTGTGTGCAGCCAAGTATAATATTATAGATGTGATTAATGTTTGAGGGGTATAACTAATTGTAATATTTTGTGAGCACCATCTTCTAATTCTGCATTTTTCCGATTACCTCTTAGTGATGTGGCAGCCGTCAATTCAGCCAGCCCTTTAAACCCACTTGATGGACGATGACGTGGACAGCGGAGAGAGGCATCACAAACATCTGCAGACCACCTGTGTGATGCTTCGCTCACCATCCAGAAAGACAAACCACAGGTCTCAGTTGCAGCATCCCATCCATGTCTCTGACCTTGTGAGAGATTTAGCCACATCTCCAGAGACTTTCTGTTCAGAAAGACATCTGCCTCTTTGTTCTGTTGAAGAGGTTTTTCCAGGAACCGGTCACTCAGGGTGATCCTGCTGTCGCCATTGTAAATACTTGTACATCGTTTTATTTTATGCCTTTTGTTTCTTGTAATCTTGATCTGTTTGAATGTTTTCTTCCCCCATTCTGTTTAAAGTGCTGTTTGTATTTTTCATAATAAATTCTGTTTATAACTATAAATGAAGTTGATGTATTGTTAGATCAAATGGAAATAACTAGTGACAAAAACAATTTTGAAATTTATTAGAACACCTTAAAATTTTAAGAAACAATCTGAACAAAACTTAATATTTCTTATGTAGCATCTTATTTTGGTGCCATTCTTTGGAAAACAGTCTGTCCATTCTCTGTGCCTTCTTCTCCTCTGCTTCTCTCTGTGCCCTCATGTCCTCCCTGATTAACTCCATCATCTCATCTCTGTCCCTCTTTCTTTTCTGACCCCTTCCTGCTGGTTCACTGTCTTCCTTCTCTATCTGGTTGACCACCGCTCCGCTTGGCCCTGGAGTGTCCTCAGGGATGGAGGCAATTAGGACAGGAGGTGTTGTGGAAGACCTCTGTCCCAACACCTCATCCATAAGGACAAACCAGGGTCAAGTAGCAGCAGTGGGCTTTTCACTGACTCCCTCTCCTGACCCTGGATACTTACAATCCTAAAGTTAGAAGGAATAAAAAAAAAAAAGAGTTGACTAAACAGAGAAATCAACAAGACTTTTAGAAATATTTTTTTATTTGTGTGTGACATGAGAACTTCTGAACATAATCAAAAATTTTTTTTTTTTCAAATTGTCCCACATTGTTTTGGCCTGCAAAGGGGGTGACCTTCCCCTGTTGGTCCATCTTCTCCAGAATTGTCCTAAACCGAAAGAAGTATGTTAATCACTGGATGGATATTTATGAAAGTTAGAAAGATAGGAGTTATTGAAACTGGACAGAAACTAACTGCAAAGAATGTTGTTATTGTACCTCCAAGCCACGGTGGCTGAGTTTTTAGCTCCAGTAAAAAGGTGGTCATTCTCACCCCTGAGCTTCATAAACTGGCCCGTCTGCTCCTTTGTACCTAAAAAAAAAATAATATGAAAATACCAAAAAAAAAACATCTTGCTTAATATCAGAGCAAAAATAAAGCCTTTTTTAATTTCACATTTGTCTTAATTTGAAGAAAATATTTCTATGCAAATGTCTAAAACAAGCTCTTTCAAACTTTTCACTTCTTTACTGAGATTCACTCACATTTGGAGGTGTATTCCTCGTCGGGTTTACCTGGAATCAGAAATTATAATGCTAGCTGAATTATAAATAAACTTTTAAAACATATAGCACATTTCTTCATTAAAAATTCATATTGAAAAGCTTATTTATTCTCAATCACACTCTCCAGCGATACAGTTGGATTACATAAAACTGACCATTTATTCTGGTTAACCTTAATATCACCTGAAATATTAAATCGATTTTCAGTAACAATTAAAATAATAACAAACTGTTAGAAATCACTTGTGTTAAACGTTCACTGTGATGACTGCCAGCGGGAGCTTAGTGCCGATAGTCCGGTCAGATCTCTACCGGGCTAGCTCACCTCACCGCCGGTAGGGCTGGCGAGGCGAGCCGGTTACTACGCCGGGAACGGAAAACTCCGAACACGTCGGAGCACATTTGAAATTAAGCGATGTCTAGATAAATCAAGCAGATATTTCACGTCTACATAGTTATATTCCCGCACTAAAAACATTGTAGAACTTAATTTGTGTCACAGAAAGTGTAATTTTCCACAATTTACTCACAGCTTTTGTTGCTATGGTCCGCCATGGCTTCCCCTGCTTGACCAATCCGCTTCGACCCGCAATGAATGATGGGAAATGATGGGCCGCGAAAGATACTCACAACGCATCCTTCAAATCGGGCAAAATAAGGACACATTTGTCGGCAGCATTTGCTCGGAATGATTCATGAATTGGGACAGCCTTCGTTGCCGCGCTGTAACGTAATCGTCCTACAAATACGTCCTTCGAAGGATGCAGCCCTGAGGCTGACTTCCGGGTCAGCCTCGGCGTTGGTACATTCCCTTTCCGGTTGATTTTCTGAAATGTAAAAGTGTTTTCTGAAATGTAAATTTGTTTTCTGAAATGTAAATTTGTTTTCTGAAATGTAAATTTCTTTTCCGAAATGTAAATTTGTTTTCTGAAATGTAAATTTGTTTCGGTACTTGTAAAAGTGTTTTGCACCCCACGGCCACCGTACGTTTCTCTTTCAGGTATTATTTTCTGTTGTCAGAGTTTGTATTCCATAAATCTAATGGGTAGAGACCTCATTAAAACAGGCTTAGTTCTACTGCAGATGGTCTTCATACAGTCTCTGACACAGTATTTACAGTTTGGTGCAGTTTTTGTCCGCAAGTGCTAACTGACGCTTATGGAAAGTACAAATTCATTGTTTTTCACAGCAGCTGCTGGGAAGAGGTTATATTAGGTTTTTCTTCCCTCTTCTGATTCATGCAGCGTGTTGATTTACACTGTACCTTATATCAAGTCCTGACAAAAACTATGAAAGGTTTGGTTCTGCAGGTTCTTTTTTCTCCCTTTGGAGAAGGAAAGGAAACCTGAACAGTTCTGTGTTGCACAGAAATATTAAAACACTTGTTGTTTTCTAAGATACCACCAGCTAAAACTTTTAAAACTTTGAGAGTAATTGGTTTTGTTAAACACATTTTCCTTGGTAAAACAAACCTTTAAAATGAGAATGAAAAATGGGGTTATTTAGAAAGAATCTGATTGGACAGTGGTACCACACAAAAATTAAACTAATCTCATGTTTCCTAAAAGACTCTGCATGAAAAGGCCTTCAGAACCGTGGAGTTATTTTCCACCACAGTAACAAGTTTTTTAAGCATGCTTTTTCTTTATTTTAAAACAGATCTGGTTTTTGTTTTGTTTTTGGATTTTCAGCATAATGTTTGTCTGAAGCTTCTTATGAACTGTGTTAGGAGCAAATATGATCTGAGGTAAATTAGGAGCTGTGAACTAATAATTTTAAATCTGATTATTGTCCAAGCAGAAATAATATATTTAGCCAATTCTTCAATCTCTGCAGAAAGTTAACACCATTGTTCAATGCAGTAATACTCAACTTGTGGTTCCTGGACTCCTGAAGCCCGTAAGCCATAGATTTTGGGTCCATAAAATTATAATATTTAATTAAAGGTAGACCGATTACCTATTAAAACAGATCTAAGCCAATGATGAGTTCCAGTCATTTGGTGGCTTTGAAATGCAATAATACTCAAAATTTCTACTCTGGGGAACACAGATTGGGGTTGAAGAGTTTTGTTTTGGAACCAAGGTTAGGATTTTTATAACGGAATAAAGACAAGTAAAATCCTTCATTTTAGGAAAAGAAAAGAAATAAAGGCCCTCTTAACAGTAAGAGGATGGTCGGCTCAAACTCCAGTCTTCTTGTTTGATTTCTTAGGGTTTAAAGATTAAAAGAATACATATGAGTACAAAGGTACACAAGGTGATTTCAGATTACTAAGAGATAAAATATAGGAACATTTATCAGCATTTGGATTATTAAAGAGGGGTTCTAGTAATTTCTTTAATGTTTCTCCCCAACTCTCAAAATTTAAATAGCCCAAATAAAAAAAAAATGATGTTTGTTCTTTTTGAAACACTATGTGGGAAAAAGTCCAGTTTGGAGACAAGCTTCTTATCTTAATTTCTGATTAAGTCAAACCCTGCAGTTTGTTTAGTTTGGGTATACCATAAAAATGTCAATGCCGACTTTTCTAATTTCCCCTCGGGGATCAATAAAGTATATTTGAATTTGAATTGAATTGAATTAAAATACTTCTTTGCATTTAACCTGAAATTCTGCAATACAGCTGCAATCAAATTGAGCCAAACAAAAAGAGAATTATAACAATAACTCTCAGGATTGTAGTTATTATTATTATAGAGTTACAGTACAAAGAATTAGCAAAATGTTTCAGCATCAGTGAATTTGGATTCATTTAAGAGGAAACTGTTGCTGTGCTTCTAAATAGTTTGTGCACTCATCTTAAAAAGGATCCTGAAGATTGTCATAACAAAATTGATCAATTATAGCATTAAAAGATATGGCTGAGAAAATATATTCTGAAAAGAGATTGTTAAAAATTTCTTTGAATTCTTGAAGCTTCAAATTTGGCCATTTGTTTGTCTTTGATGTTTTGTCTTTGTTTTGATGGAATGAATGTTTGTTTATTTGTTGCATGAAACAATAATCCATGTTTAGAATAATGTTTCTAAATCCCAGATTGATTAAACTTTGAGTTTTCAGGAGAGTTAAGAAGCAGCTTGTTTCTCAGGTAGATGCATGTTAACAGTTTTGCAGTTTAAAGTTCACTAAGATGGGTTGGAATGAAGAAACTGTGGGTCCCGCCCATAGGCTGCCAATCAGAGGTTAGTTCTGCCTGACTCCGCCCACCTACCAGGTTGGTTCATGCCTTTGTTGTCATGGTAACGCTCAGCACCTCCCTTCCTGAGTTTTAACACTGTTTAAGAGACAATAGAATCAAAATGCTTGCAGTGATTGTTGCCTTAATAACATGTTTTTATGAATGTAGGAGAACTTTTAGATTTATGTGTTTTACTATTAAAAGGTTAATGAAATAGTTTAACCTAGTTTGAAGAATTAGTTTTGCATACAGAATCATTGGTGATTTATTAGATTGAAAGTTTCCCTGGTGCCATTAAACTAGCTGACAGTTCAAGATATGCCAAAAGTAAGGAATATATTTCTGATAAAGAATCAGAGTCATGACTTTATACTTGGTGGGAATTATTTATTAGATTCGAATTTGTAGGGTTTATGCATCTGAATTACATTAGATGCCCATTAATCTAAAACATTTCTTCATACAAGACAAATCAGGATGATATGTGACTAATTTCTAAGTGAAATATTGATGAACTGTATAACGACTGAAGTTTGTGTTTTGTTGTTAATGGAACTTAGTTACAGTTGAAAACATCTGAATTTTCTTTATGCTGCTTTTGTTAAATTCATAGTGGCACGTAGTTATGTCAGAATTCATTTCTTTGGTTCTATCTAATGTGATCTTGGTTACTAGAACATTCTTGTTTAAACCTTTTGCTGGATTGTCGCATGGGTTGGACCCTGCGCCAAAAGGGGGGAATGTCAGAATAAAGTAACATGGAGATATTTCCAAGATCAATTTTTTTCCACATCTTTGTGTGAAGGTTGGATGTTGTTTTACTGTCAAAAGCTGTTCACTGTGTTTTCTCAAGTTTCACAGACGGTGAAAGCTGCATTACCAGAAACAGCCACTTCCACCCTCCAGTCCTTTATTCCTGGCGACTGGATTCTGCTCAGAGAATTTAGGAGAAGACACAGGAAGTCCAGGCGCTGGAATGGCCCATATCAGATTCTACAAGACACCCAGGAAAGCTGCAGGAAAGCTCCAGCTCCTCCAGCTTCATCTGGCTTCCAGGACACAAGTCATCTTCCAACTGGATCATCCACGGCCTGAAAGGTGTGAGGACAGCGGACCACCATAAGATAAAGAACTGTAAGCTGATCATTGGCGAGTGATTGAAGAGGTGGTTGAAGAACACTGTTCTTACAAGGGCACAATAATCTCTTGGGCAGTGCAACGTTATTTCAGAATCTACTTAAGGCCATCGCTTTGCCTGAAAGTTAGAAATCATAAGGTCATTTGTTAGGGTGATGCCTTTTGAAGAGCAGATGTTGTTCCTAGGTAACCTTCTCACCTCTGAACCCGAGAACGGTCTAGGGTCATAAAGCACAAACTCTTTTAAGTGGTGATAACACCCATATACTCTTTAAATACTGTGTGTAAATGTTGACACCACACTAAACTCAAAAGCAGATGATGATGATATGTTGTAAATGAATATATCTTCCATGCCTGAGTGTATTCATAATTGTACTTCATAAAATGACCTTATAGCAGAAAATTGAAAGAAGTTGCTGTTTAAGTGAAGTGAGAAAAAGTGCAATGATGATATGAACAAGGCTTGTTTTAATTCTTTTATTTTTTATTATTACATTTTGTTTCTTTGCTTTATTATTGTTTTACTCTGCCATGATTGGTGGTCGCCTGGCGGAGGGACCGTGTAAGTGTTTCCCACAAAATAATCTGTTTTCCGTCCTGTGGGTTTGTGCTTACACAGAGTGTTTCATTTTACATGTATTTACTCATGACTTATTCGTGATAAAACAGGGGGGAACTGTTAAAGTTTTTATGACTTTTTGTATTGTTTATCACTCATCTAAGTGCTTTTCCCTCCTTACATGTTGCAGGAGGGGAGATGGTCACAAGAAGGAGTTATGCTTTTATTACTAGCAGCATCTGGGGGCTATACACCAGGTGCCCACTTCCCACCTCCTCTGTTTGTTTATAATCAAGACAGATGAACCCTAACCTTTCTGACCCCCCCCCACACACACACACCCCCACCCTGAATGATGTTTGAACTGTGTGTGACCAAGCATGTATAAATAAAAGAGAGAGGGGGCTAATACTTCGTAGTCTGTAGTGCACAGTAAAACTGACTCGGTGTCTTTCCTTACCTCTGAGTTGATTAAATAATACCTATCACCTTAGCCAATCTATCTGCTCTTTCGTTATCCAAAATACCTATATAAGCAGGAGTTCGTATTATTACTATATTTTTGTTTTGTTCACATAATCTATGATGAACAAAAATAATCCCCAACCCATGCAAAAGTATTTTTTAGATGCTTTCCTCTTTCCCAACAATTTTCTAACACGTTCTTAATTGGATGATTTTCATTATGCCCTTTCAAACTTATTCAGTAATTAACCATTAACTGTTGACTTCTGATACATAATGGCATTTCTCCTGATTCTACTTGTAAAGCACATATAGGTGTTGATTTTACTGCCCCTAAACGAATTCTCAATGCTCTTGCTTGGACAATATCTAATTTCTTTAATCCAGCTTTAGACGCAGAACCATATACCACACTCCCATAATCTATTCTTGACCGAATTAATGACACATAAACCTTTTTAAGCTACTCAAAGTTAACACCCAAGGTCAACCCTGCTAAACATCTCATAATTTTAAGTACCTTTGTACTCTTCTCTATAATATATTCTGTATCATTTTTCCAAGTTAGTTTCTTTTCAAAGATTATTTCCGAAAAATGAAAAGAATCAACCCTTTCTAACCCTTTCCCATATAAATATATTTGTGAAAAACATGACTTTTGTCTTTTCAATTGAAAATTTGAAGCCCCATTCTATTCCCCACCTACTCACTTTATCTATCCCTTCCAGAAGTTTTAAAATAAGATGATCTACATTTTTCCTCTTTTCCATAATGGTCCATCATCAGCAAAAAGTAATTTACCATAATCAAAAGTTAAATCTTTAAAAATATAATTAATTATAATTGACAATACTGTTCTACTTACCACACTTACTTGAGGAGTTCCATTTTCTATTTTATGTGGCTGCGAAACATGCATTCCTATTTTAACTTGAATAGTTCTTTCACATAAAACATTCCATACATATTTCCACCTATTATTACTTGATGTATTTTAATCATTAACCCTTTTCTCCATAGCATATCATATGCTTTTCTACATCAAAAAACACTGCAACACAGTTTCCGTGTTAATCTGGGCTTTCCTTATATCATCTTCTAAACATAACATACGATCCATTGCTCCTCTTCATCTATGGAAAACACTCTGATAAGGTGTAATTACGTTTCTTGACTCAAAATATTGCATTAATTCTCTCATTTACCATCCTTTCCATCAATTTACATATATTAGAAGGTAAAGCAATCATTCTGTAATTCCCAGGATTACTATGATCTTTCCCAGGTTTCTTTATTTGGAAATAATTGCTTCTTTCCATCTACTTGGTGAAGGCCCCTCTCTCCAAATCTTATTAAATAGTATAAATAATTTATCTAGCACTTCATCACTCAAATGTACATAATATAACACACTTCATCTTTTCCTGGAGCACTATTCCTAGTACTTTTCAATTCTCCAATAGAGAAGGGAAAGTTAAAAATAAAATCTTCAGTGGTAATCTGTGTTCTTCTTAAAACTTCAACATTTCTACCTTTAGTTTTGCCCTATCCCTGTATTTTATCATCTGATAAATTTTTCCCACCATGTACTTCCACAAAAATACTGTCAGAGTTTGAGGTTGGGTTGGACCAAAATGCAGACCAAACCTCTGGAAGCAGCGTTGTGTGAAGTAATTCTTTCTTCTTTGAATACAGTCAGTCAGTCATTTTCTACCGCTTATTCCATAGTGGGTCGCGGGGGAGCTGGTGCCTACCTCCAGCAAACTATGGGCGAGAAGCAGGGTACACCCTGGACAGGTCTTTGAATACAACAAATAGAAAACTTACATTTTACAGCCACAACTGAACAGAAGACATCAAGTGATCTGGCCAGGAATGAGACATGAAGAACCAGCAAGGAACTGTGCAAACAAACCAGCTTATAAACAGAGGGAGGAGGAGTATGGACCAATGAGAGAGAAGGGCAGGCAATCAGATGGAAGTGGTAACAGGTGAGGAACTGAGTAGCTGGGAAACTGAGGGAATGTGACTAATTACAGCAAGCGGAGGGAAAATAAAACATGAGGGACAAAGCAAGGAAACCTGAACTAAATGTCAAAACCTGACATTAACCAAGATGAAGGAAACAGAGAACAAACATAAACACCATGTGAAGAGAAGGATCTAACTAAAAAGGTAAACAAACAAGACCCTAGAATGGCAGATCCTGACAAGTTCTAGCTAACATATGTGGAAGAAAATTTGTATTTTCAACAGAAAGAGAATGATGATAACCATTCAATCAGCTTTATTAATTTAGCCTTATAAAGGAAACTGGTTTTTCAGCATGAGACCGATCTGATCAGCACAAAGAGGACATTTCCATATATCAGCTTTGCACAACCCCATGTGGCCTTGCACCCCCTCTAGAAAGAGCAGAGGTGAGAATTTACATAACTCTCACGCAGACATCTCGGCTCCTCTGTGATAAACATTTCCCCTTTAGCTTGTAAATGCAGTGGGGATGACCAGCAGGAAGGAGCAGGAAGGAAGGTGAAAGCCATTGTGTACTGCTACCAATTGTGTCACAGAAATCTCTCCAATATGTCCTCTTTGCTCTTCTTATTGTACTTCTCACTGCGCTTTTTTATATTCAATTAAATGTTGAAAATTATTAGGTCTTTTAACCAATTTAAATGCTCTATTTTTTGTCTTACTACCCTTTTACACTCAAAAGTCCACCACAGGGCTAACTTTTTCCTATTTTTCCTGATGTCTTTGGAATAGACTCTTCAGCAGCTGTTAAAATGCTTTGACTAATCTCTCAACTCATTATTTCAATACTCCAATCATTTTGAACATTTAAAATCTTCTTTTCACATAGATTATTCAATTTTCCCCAGTTTGCTTTCCAAAATACCCACTTTCCTCCTACAATTTCAGGAATCTGTATCTCACCCATCCTTAAATTACTGACTATAATATAATGATCACTACCAACTATTGCTTTTTGGAGTCAGCGGTTACCTGGCATATCGAGAAATTCGGAGAGTGTCAGCAGCTGTTCTGGCTATTGTGAGGCTGCCTGGCATGTATGATGGGATCTTCACAGCGATCAACACTCAGACTGAGATGTTACGTGAGCTGAATCGCAGACTGGATGTGATCCTTAGGATCGCAGGTAGGTTGCGGTTCCTGGACTCAGGGGTGAAATGGGATAAATCTTGGAGAAAGTTGTTCGCTCGGATCTGGCGAAAGACCAGGAATTTGGCTGTTTGGATTCGCCTTTGAGAAGCACCAGCGAGACTCTCAAGGCTGACGGAAAATTAAGAGTCAGCCTAAACCAAATAATTATTGTTTTTCTGAATCTGGAAGTTATGTAAACATGACGCTCTGCCCCCTCCCTTCCCTGAGGACATTTGTGGACCTGCTCAGAACTTTGTGGCCGGTTGATGAACATTCCAACGAACCATCAAGGACAATGGCCTCTGTGACAGTGCTTCATGGACTTACTTGCACACAATCACTTGCACACACACACATGCTCAAGATAAACATATGCACCCCCTCACACCACTTTCACCGTTCCCGGCATGATGTTGTTTTGTCAACTTGTTGCTTCTTTGTGCTGAGGTTTTTTGCAATCTCAGACTTGTAAAATATGATTTTTTCCCTCTACTTTCCTAATGTGGCCTCTTTTCTCATCTAGCAAGGGCAGCGCCTGTGAGTGGGCAGCAAAGCCTCGGTGACCCGTCCCCCCATTGTCTTGTGTCATGATGTATGTTTGGATGGGTTGTACTGGAATTCTAATTTCCCCTCGGGGATCAATAAAGTATCTTTGAATTGAATTGAATTGAAATGACTTATTTCTTACTTGCCACTCACTTAGTGGTGCTAAACAACTAGAAACAAATGTTAAATCCAAGACTTCGGAAGATTCTTTACCTGAATTAATATCAATTCTTGTCTTCTCCCCATTATTTAAACATACATGATTTTTACCATCCAAAAATTCTTCTATTATTTTACCATTATAATCTATTTTCTCACTCTCCCATATCGAATGATGTGCATTAAAATCTCCACACCAAATAATATTACCTTTCATTTCTATCTCCTCAAGTTTATTTAATTCAAGCTTTTTACAAGGATTGTAAAAGTTTAAAATCATCATTACCTTCCTTTCAATCCATATCTCAATTGCTACATACTCCAAATCCCATTTCCTTTCAATTATTTTATATGGAATAACTTCCTTAATCAAAGAAATACACCCACCTCCATTCCCTTCTTTCCTATCAAATCTTACTGCAATATATCCATATACTCTAAAATCCAAATAAGGCGTCAACCATGTTTCCTGAATACATATGATATCAGGGTTTTCTGCCTGATCATAAATAAACAGTTTAAAATCTTGACCATTTGACGAAAGACTCCTTGCATTCCACTGTATGATTAAAATTGTGATAAAAATTTATCACATTACCCTTCTTGACTTGCTTGACTAGATAACTCTCCCCCTTACATCTTCCCACCGGACATTCTTCATATCTAAACCATGACATGCTGCTTGCACAATAATCTGAATCCTTTCCGTCTTAAATTTCACATCTGATGCATTTATTAATCCTGCAATAAAAGTCACCATCTTCTTCTTCTCTTCCTCTATTTTCCTTTCAACCATTTCCATAACCATTTTGACCACTTGTTTCTCCCCTATCATAGATTTCTCATTGTGTTTCTCTTTTTTAGCCATTTTACATGTTTCTGCATAAGCAGAATAATCCATTTTTAGTTGGACTCTACAGAGCATGCTCTCATGTTTTATATGCTAGCCATGTCTCATCACCCTATGTTCAATGTGCTTTGATAGATAATGCAGTAAAATAAGGCAATGTGGTGTATACCAATTTGATATTTTGTTGTTACCGAGAGGCCATTGTTTGCTAATATTGATCTGCCATTTTTCCTTCCCTCTTCAGACACTGTCTTCAACTCATTTGACACAACAACAACCAAACTGGATGAATACATTTCAAAATATTTGAAGTATGCACCAGAGACGATGAGAGGCGGAGCCCGAAAGAAATAGGGAAGATTCCCTGCTCCCCCGTTCAGTGGTGTTTCCAACATAAAACTGTTTGAATGTTGCAGCTAAGACAAATTTTGGTTTTGCAATGCATACCGTCCTTTATTAACTGCTTAAATCTGATTTGTTGAACCAAATTATACATTTATCTTTTTGATTTTACAGATCTGTATATAAATAATTTTGGTACTTCAGTTTTAAATACTTCAAAAGGTTTTTTTTATTATGTGCTTCAAAAGATATGGGCTTCAAACAGCTAAAAGCAGAGGCAGAAATGGTTAAGATTTCCCTTCGAGGTCCAATGTTGCCAAATGTTTGGGCCATTTTTTATTATTATCATCTAAATCAGTTTATAACATCATGAAATGTCTTTTTTGTTTTTTTAATCTCCCAGGTCTCAGATTGGATTCTTCCTAGCTGACTGTGTGTATTATGAACATGTGATGTAGATGAAATTTCACATTAGTACTTAGGTGAAAACTGTGTATCAAAATATATTTCTGTGTTAAACTGTTAAAAAGCAGGACTTGATAGTAATTTTAAAATGTTCACGATGATTAGATTGGCAAGATCTAAACTAAAATCAGTAATGATTTAATGTTGGCAAATTCACCTATTGAGAAACATGACGTGAGAATGACGTTGCTATTTCAACGTTGGTTAGATTTGCAAAATCAAAACAAAATTCAACGGTTATCCAACTCAACTACCTGATGTCGATTCAACAGTGACTCAATGTTAAAATGCCAGCTGGGATGTTACTTTCTGCATAACCTTCGTTTTCTGCACATCTATGTGCTGCTTCATCACTTCACCTCCCCAAAAAGCAACACTATGCTCTCCTCCACAACATCCCGGATTAATATCTACATTGTATAATATATAATCAAATTCTATTCAATGATTTAGTTCTTTTAAAAAAATCGTATTATAATGTATATATGTTTGCTCCCCAAGTTCCTTCACAATAGGTCTATTATACTAAACGTTTCTTTAATCCTTTCAAATTCTCTGCTTATAAATCTTCTTTCTTGCTCATATTTCTGACATTCCAATATATCATGTTCTATTGTTTCATCCTCTGCTCATTGTTCTGTTGTAGAAAAATTTGTATCTAGAGACTAATAATTGTCACTCAGAATCAGCTTTATTTTAATCTTGCAAGACAGCATTGGAGATGTGCTCAGTAGTGCTGCCAAATCATTCCGACTAGACAAAGCAAAGGTTCTCCTTATAAGCTACACCAGTTTTCAAGGTAACTCTCGAGACCCAGAGAGACAAGGTGAAACCTGTTGTCCCAGACATAATCTTAACAGTATGGCATACATATTATCTCACACAGCTGCAAGCAGAAGGTTGAGAAACCATTACTCTAAGACTAAATAAGAGAAGAATGGAACAACACTGAGGGGTTCTAATACTTTTGTCAGTTCCTGCAGAGTATCAAGGAGCAAATCAAGCAAGGCACTAAAATTTTCTATAACAGTTCACATTTCCCTGTATTATCCTTATGTATTATAAAAAGTGTATAATAAGTCCTGTATGTTCAAATCTTAGTGTTATTATTACTCTTTCCTCCTTTCTACTCCTACTTCCAGTTCATTTCTCATATTGCCTTTTTGATCCCATAAAACCATCTTTCTTTTCTTTCCACATTCCACCTTTTCGGTCTTTCTTATTTCAGTTTTTGTTTGATGATAGATATTCCTTGCCTCTGATTTACTTATGATGATTGCCATCTTATCTGGCATCTCATTTTCTTGTATTCCAATATGTGCTGGTATCCATGTACAGGTCCTTCTCAAAATATTAGCATATTGTGATAAAGTTAATTATTTTCCATAATGTCATGATGAAAATTTAACATTCATATATTTTAGATTCATTGCACACTAACTGAAATATTTCAGGTCTTTTATTGTCTTAATACGGATGATTTTGGCATACAGCTCATGAAAACCCAAAATTCCTATCTCTCAAAATTAGCATATCATTAAAAGGGTCTCTAAACGAGCTATGAACCTAATCATCTGAATCAACAAGTTAACTCTAAACACCTGCAAAAGATTCCTGAGGCCTTTAAAACTCCCAGCCTGGTTCATCACTCAAAACCCCAATCATGGGTAAGACTGCCGACCTGACTGCTGTCCAGAAGGCCACTATTGACACCCTCAGGCAAGAGAGTAAGACACAGAAAGAAATTTCTGAACGAATAGGCTGTTCTCAGAGTGCTGTATCAAGGCACCTCAGTGGGAAGTCTGTGGGAAGGAAAAAGTGTGGCAGAAAACGCTGCACAACGAGAAGAGGTGACCGGACCCTGAGGAAGATTGTGGAGAAGGGCCGATTCCAGACCTTGGGGGACCTGCGGAAGCATTGGACTGAGTCTGGAGTAGAAACATCCAGAGCCACCGTGCACAGGCGTGTGCAGGAAATGGGCTACAGGTGCCGCATTCCCCAGGTCAAGCCACTTTTGAACCAGAAACAGCGGCAGAAGCGCCTGACCTGGGCTACAGAGAAGCAGCACTGGACTGTTGCTCAGTGGTCCAAAGTACTTTTTTCAGATGAAAGCAAATTCTGCATGTCATTCGGAAATCAAGGTGCCAGAGTCTGGAGGAAGACTGGGGAGAAGGAAATGCCAAAATGCCAGAAGTCCAGTGTCAAGTACCCACAGTCAGTGATGGTCTGGGGTGCCGTGTCAGCTGCTGGTGTTGGTCCACTGTGTTTTATCAAGGGCAGGGTCAATGCAGCTAGCTATCAGGAGATTTTGGAGCACTTCATGCTTCCATCTGCTGAAAAGCTTTATGGAGATGAAGATTTCGTTTTTCAGCACGACCTGGCTCCTGCTCACAGTGCCAAAACCACTGGTAAATGGTTTACTGACCATGGTATCACTGTGCTCAATTGGCCTGCCAACTCTCCTGACCTGAACCCCATAGAGAATCTGTGGGATATTGTGAAGAGAACGTTGAGAGACTCAAGACCCAACACTCTGGATGAGCTAAAGACCGCTATCGAAGCATCCTGGGCCTCTATAAGACCTCAGCAGTGCCACAGGCTGATTGCCTCCATGCCACGCCGCATTGAAGCAGTCATTTCTGCCAAAGGATTCCCGACCAAGTATTGAGTGCATAACTGTACATGATTATTTGAAGGTTGACGTTTTTTGTATTAAAAACACTTTTCTTTTATTGGTCGGATGAAATATGCTAATTTTGTGAGATAGGAATTTTGGGTTTTCATGAGCTGTATGCCAAAATCATCCGTATTAAGACAATAAAAGACCTGAAATATTTCAGTTAGTGTGCAATGAATCTAAAATATATGAATGTTAAATTTTCATCATGACATTATGGAAAATAATGAACTTTATCACAATATGCTAATATTTTGAGAAGGACCTGTATATGCTATTGTTAAACCCATCCTTTGTATTCTGAATAATGTTAGCTGCATTTCTTATAAAATATATGGCCTGTTGTCTGAATGATTATAGAATAAACTCAATAATATAGAGCTTGAATCTAAACAAATTATTGTTTTTAATGGTTTTACGTCCTCCACCCACTGTACTGCTAATAAAACTGCTAACATTTTTCATTTGTATACCAATAAACCATTTGTGATTTGATTCTTACTTTTATTTAGTCCAGTACTTTGAATGCTATTCCTATTTTTTTATTTGTTTTTGATGCATCTGTATAAATCTGAAGGTACTGATAGTATTTATGAACATATTCCTGTATTGTATTTGAATCTAATATGCATGTCCTTTTGTTATTCTGTTCCATCAGGCCTAAAATAAATAATCCAATTAATCTTAATTAAATAATTATTGGAATAATCGTCAACTAATTTAGTAATCAAAAAATCCTTAACTGGATTATACAGACTCTAAAACATGCCATATGCTGAAAGAACTACCCACTCAGAGCAGTAATTAAGTTAAAACTATACAAAAAATTTATTATTTTTGCATTTAAGATGCCCGATCCCCAGATGCTTAGGCTGGCTCTAGGGACGTGGAATGTCACCTCGCTGGGGGGGAAGGAGCCTGAGCTGGTGCGGGAGGTCGAGAGATATCAACTAGAAATAGTCGGGCTCGCCTCCACGCACAGCGTGGGCTCTGGAACCCATCTCCTTGAGAGGGGTTGGACTCTCTTCTACTCTGGAGTGGCCCACGGGGAGAGGCGGCGGGCTGGTGTGGGTTTGCTTGTTGCCCCCCAGCTCAGCCGTCTCGTGTTGGGGTTTACCCCAGTGGATGAGAGGGTTGTATCCCTGCGCCTTCGGGTTGGGGAGAGGTCTCTGACTATCATTTCAGCCTACGGGCCGAGTGGTAGTGCAGAGTACCCTGCCTTCTTGGCGTCCCTGTCGGGGGTGCTGGATAGTGCCCCTCCCGGGGACTCCATTATTCTGCTGGGGGACTTCAACGCCCACGTGGGGAACGACAGTGACACCTGGAGAGGCGTGATCGGGAGGAATGCCCTCCCCGATCTGAATCCGAGTGGTGTTTTGTTATTTGACTTCTGTGCTAGTCACGGATTGTCCATAACGAACACCATGTTCAAACATAAGGGTGTCCATCAGTGCACTTGGCACCAGGACACCCTAGGCAGGAGGTCGATGATCGACTTTGTTGTCGTATCATCAGACCTTCGGCCGCATGTTTTGGACACTCGGGTGAAGAGAGGGGCTGAGCTGTCCACTGATCATCACCTGGTGGTGAGTTGGATCCGCTGGAGGAGGAGAAAGCTGGACAGACTCGGCAGGCCCAAGCGCATAGTGAGGGTCTGCTGGGAACGCCTGGCGGAGCCCTCGGCCAGGGATGTATTCAACTCCCACCTCCGGGAGAGCTTCGACCAGATCCCGGGGGATGTTGGAGACATAGAGTCCGAGTGGACCATGTTCTCTGCATCTATTGTCGATGCTGCTGCCCATAGCTGCGGCCGTAAGGTCTGCGGTGCCTGTCGCGGCGGCAATCCCAGAACCCGGTGGTGGACACCGGCAGTAAGGGATGCTGTTAAGTTGAAGAAGGAGTCCTATCGGCTGTGGTTGGCTTGTGGGACTCCTGAGGCGGCTGACGGGTACCGTGAGGCCAAGCGTGCTGCGGCCCGGGCTGTGGCAGAGGCAAAAACTCGGGCCTGGGAAGAGTTCGGTGAGGCCATGGAGAAGGACTACCGGTTGGCCTCGAAGCGATTCTGGCAAACCATCCGGCGCCTCAGGAGGGGGAAGCAGTGCTTTGCCAACACTGTTTATAGTGGGGGCGGGAGACTGCTGACCTCGACTGAGGACATTATCGGGTGGTGGAAGGAGTACTTCGAGGATTTCCTCAATCCTGCCATCACGCATTCCGTGGTGGAAACAGAGGCTGGGGACTCGGGGTTGGATTCTTTCATCACCCAGGCTGAAGTCACCGAGGTGGTTAAAAAGCTCCGCGGTGGCAAGGCTTCGGGGGTGGATGAGATCCGCCCTGAGTACCTCAAGTGTCTGGATGTTGTAGGGCTGTCATGGTTGACACGCCTCTTCAACATTGCGTGGCGGTCGGGGACAGTGCCTCTGGACTGGCAGACTGGGGTGGTGGTCCCCCTTTATAAGAAGGGGGACCGGAGGGTGTGTTCCAACTACAGGGGGATCACACTCCTCAGCCTCCCTGGTAAGGCCTACGCCAGGGTATTGGAGAGGAGAGTCCGACCGATAGTTGAACCTCGGCTTCAGGAGGAACAGTGTGGTTTTCGTCCCAGCCGTGGAACACTGGACCAGCTCTATACCCTCTACAGGGTGCTCGAGGGTTCATGGGAGTTTGCCCAACCGGTTCACATGTGTTTTGTGGACCTGGAGAAGGCATTCGACTGTGTCCCTCGTGATGCCCTGTGGGGGGTGCTCCAGGAGTATGGAATCGGGGGCCCTTTATTAGGGGCCATCCGGTCCCTGTACGAGCGGAGCAGGAGTTTGGTCCGCATTGCCGGCACTAAGTCAGACCTGTTCCCAGTGCATGTTGGACTCTGGCAGGGCTGTCCTTTGTCGCCGGTCCTGTTCATAACTTTTATGGACAGGATTTCTAGACGCAGCCAAGGGCCGGAGGGGGTCTGGTTTGGGGACCAGTGGATTTCGTCTCTTCTTTTTGCGGATGACGTGGTCCTGCTGGCCCCCTCTAGCCAAGACCTACAGCATGCGCTGTGGCGGTTCGCAGCCGAGTGTGAAGCGGCTGGGATGAGGATCAGCTCCTCCAAGTCCAAGGCCATGGTACTCGACCGGAAAAGGGTGGCTTGTCCTCTTCAGGTTGGAGGGGAGTTCCTGCCTCAAGTGGAGGAGTTTAAGTATCTCGGGGTCTTGTTCACGAGTGAGGGAAGAATGGAGCGGGAGATCGACAGACGGATCGGTGCAGCTGCCACAGTAATGGGGGCGCTGTGCCGGTCCATTGTGGTGAAGAGAGAGCTGAGCCGAAAAGCAAAGCTCTCAATTTACTGGTCGGTCTACGTTCCTACCCTCACCTATGGCCATGAACTTTGGGTCATGACCGAAAGAACGAGATCACGGATACAAGCGGCTGAAATGAGCTTCCTCCGTAGGGTGGCCGGGCACTCCCTTAGAGATAGGGTGAGGAGCTCGGCCATCCGGGAGGAGCTCGGAGTAGAACCGCTGCTCCTCCACATTGAGAGGAGCCAGTTGAGGTGGCTCGGGCATCTATACCGGATGCCTCCTGGACGCCTTCCTCGGGAGGTGTTCCAGGCACGTCCCACCGGGAGGAGGCCCAGGGGACGGCCCAGGACACGCTGGAGGGACTATGTCTCTCGGCTGGCCTGGGAACGCCTTGGGCTCCCCCTGGAGGAGCTGGAGGAGGTGTCTGGAGAGAGGGACGTCTGGGCGTCTCTGCTGAGTCTGCTGCCCCCGCGACCCGGTCCTGGATAAGCGGAAGACGACGAACGAACGAACTTTATTTGCTTGTAAATATGCTTTTAGATTAAGCTGGTTCAAATTAAGCAAAATTAAGCACCCTTGGCTATTCGATTATTAAACAGTTAATCAACAAAATTGTCAACAGGTTAATTGATTATCAAAATAATCGTTAGTTGGAATCTTTCCGCTTCCTGGGAACCATCATCTCCCAGAATCTCAAGTGGGAGCCAAACATCAGCTCCCTCATCAAGAAAGCCCAGCAGAGGATGTTCTTCCTGCGGCAGCTGAAGAAATTCAACCTGCCAAAGACTATGATGGTGCACTTCTACACAGCCATCATTGAGTCCATCCTCACCTCCTCCATCACCATCTGGTACGCCGCTGCTACAGCCAAGGATAAGGGCAGGCTGCAGCGTGTCATTCGGTCTGCTGAGAAGGTGATTGGCTGCAGTCTACTGTCGCTCCAGGAACTGTACACCTCCAGGACCCTGAAGCGGGCAGGAAGATTCTGGCTAATCCCTCCCACCCCGGTCACAGACTCTTTGAGACTCTCCCCTCTGGCAGGAGGCTGCGGTCCATCCAGATCAAAACCTCACGCCACAAGAACAGTTTTTTCCCATCTGCCACCAGCCTGGTTAACAAAGCCCGCAAACCACCATGACATTCTCCCTTTCCCCCACACCCCCCCTGTTTTTGCTGACAAGACACCTGTAACCTGTAACTCTATGCGTTACATTAACGTTCAGCATGGACTCCTGCTTTACTTGCACAATGATCACCTGCACTGTTGTATTGCTCTTGCATCTTATACTGCTCTATGTTTACTCTCACTCACTTAAAACTGTGCACATACAGGGGTTGGACAATGAAACTGAAACACCTGTCATTTTAGTGTGGGAGGTTTCATGGCTAAATTGGACCAGCCTGGTAGCCAGTCTTCATTGATTGCACATTGCACCAGTAAGAGCAGAGTGTGAAGGTTCAATTAGCAGGGTAAGAACACAGTTTTACTCAAAATATTGAAATGCACACAACATTATGGGTGACATACCAGAGTTCAAAAGAGGACAAATTGTTGGTGCACGTCTTGCTGGCACATCTGTGACCAAGACAACAAGTCTTTGTGATGTATCAAGAGCCACGGTATCCAGGGTAATGTCAGCATACCACCAAGAAGGAGGAACCACATCCAACAGGATTAACTGTGGACGCAAGAGGAAGCTGTCTGAAAGGGATGTTCGGGTGCTAACCCGGATTGTATCCAAAAAACATAAAACCACGGCTGCCCAAATCACGGCAGAATTAAATGTGCACCTCAACTCTCCTGTTTCCACCAGAACTGTCCGTCGGGAGCTCCACATGTCAATATACACGGCCGGGCTGCTATAGACAAATCTTTGGTCACTCATGCCAATGCCAAACGTCGGTTTCAATGGTGCACGGAGCGCAAATCTTGGGCCGTGGACAATGTGAAACATGTATTGTTCTCTGATGAGTCCACCTTTACTGTTTTCCCCACATTCGGGAAAGTTACGGTGTGGAGAAGCCCCAAAGAAGCGTATTACCCAGACTGTTGCATGCCCAGAGTGAAGCATGGGGTGGATCAGTGATGGTTTGGGCTGCCATATCATGGCATTCCCTTGGCCCAATACTTGTGCTAGATGGGCGCGTCACTGCCAAGGACTACCGAACCATTCTTGAAGACCATGTGCATCCAATGGTTCAAACATTGTATCCTGAAGGCGGTGCCGTGTATCAGGATGACAATGCACCAATACACACAGCAAGACTGGTGAAAGATTGGTTTGATGAACATGAAAGTGAAGTTGAACATCTCCCATGGCCTGCACAGTCACCAGATCTAAATATTATTGAGCCACTGTGGGGTGTTTTGGAGGAGCGAGTCAGGAAACGTTTTCCTCCACCAGTATCACGTAGTGACCTGGCCACTATCCTGCAAGAAGAATGGCTTAAAATCCCTCTGACCACTGTGCAGGACTTGTATATGTCATTCCCAAGACGAATTGACGTTGTATTGGCCGCAGAAGGAGGCCCTACACCATACTAATAAATTATTGTGGTCTAAAACCAGGTGTTTCAGTTTCATTGTCCAACCCCTGTATATTTATATTATATTGTAGATATGTTTATACTGTTTAATTTGTATTGTATTGCACCGACTACGCCAAAACAAATTCCTTGTATGTCCAAAAACGTACTTGGCAATAAAGCTTTTCTGATTCTGATTCTGATTCTGGACTGTACTCTCACCGATCCTTTTCACTCTGTACACCTCAGTCTTCCAGTACAAGACAGACTCCTGTCATCTGCAGACATACTCAGATGATTCTGCAGTCGTGGGGTGGATCAGAGATGGACAAGAAGCTGAGTACAGGAAGGTAGTGGACCACTTTGTGGCATGGTGTGGAAACAATCATCTCATTTTGAACGTGACTAAAACAAAGGAGATGATTGCAGAGTTTAAGAGAAACAGGAATAAGTCAAACACTATTTATCTCATGGGAGAAGAAGTGGAGGTGGTGGAGGAGTATAAATACCTCGGTGTTCACCTGGACAACAGACTAGAGTGGAGATGCAACTGTGAAGCCATCTACAAGAAGGGACAGAGCAGACTGTACTTCTTGAGGAAGTTTAGGTCCTTTGGTGTTTGCAGCAAGATGCTGCAGATCTTCTATAAGTCTGTTGTCAGTCAGAGGCTTCTTCAGATCTGCTGTAAGACGGAGCGCTACAGGAGATCCTTCCTGCCCACAGCCATCAGCATCTACAACGGCTCTTTGAAGAAACCTTCATAATGAGCTAGAACATTTAATTTCCCTTTGGGATTAATAAAGTATTTTTGAATTTGAATGATATCTTTGGTGTAAAGAGACACCTCTCGACAACCAGACAGGAGCATTATTGTTAAAACTGTGAGGTTTACAAAACAGCACGTGTGCTATCATGAAGGTCCCAACAAAGAATAGTATTTTAGCGAGTCATAATTCTTCAATAATAGGGAGAAGCAACAAGACGGCAGAGTACAAGCTCTGCAAGTGAAGTAGGGTGGAGCATGGGGCCGGTGGAGCACAGACCCCGCAGGCGAAGAAGCAAGCCTGCATTGTACAGGCCCGGCAGAAGCAGCAATATCGAACACCAGGCCAGCGGAGCACAGGCTCTGCAAAGGAGCAGGGCAGAACAAGCAACGCATTGTCTTATTATTTTATCATTAATTTTTAATTATCATCTGATCATTTTAATTATTCATTTTTATTCTCTTTAATTATTTGTGTTCGTTAATTATTTATTGCCTTATGGCCTTAATGCCACTGTAACGTACTTTTCCTATTGTGTCTTTTTCTTTTTTCTTGCTACTGAAATGTGCTATATAAATAAACTTGCCCTGCTTGCAGACAGGGCAGGGCGATGCGGCACAAAGCAACTGTCCAGTAAACAGAGCACAGGCCCCATGGAGTGCCAGCTAACAGCCAGAGAAGGAGACGCACCACGCGACAAACACAAGACGTTGGTAAACAGACAAGTAAAATATTTGTTTTCATTTAACTTCTACAGTCAGTGTGACCTTGATGACAATGTGTTCAGTGTTGGATTGTTGAGATCCAAATTATTCCATTGATGTTTCCAATCTGCCTGAGATTCAAGTGCTCCTAAATTGTACTGAACTGACATGTTTGTGTACCATTACACTCCTAACACATACAGATCAGAGGATTTTCCCAGGGGACATCATTCCCTGGTCCAAACTCCAACCTGAGACGTTTCTCTGATATAATTTACCTCTTATGTCTGCTGCTTAGATAATATTGATGTCTTTTGACGTTCTTTTAGTATAGTATTGAAGAATTTTAATTGAACAATTATTTTTGGACTGAGCTTTGTTATGGATTTACCAATGAATCCCTCAATACAAATTATAAATATGGACACTTAAAAAATACAATAGCTGTAAAATAAAATTAACACACAGAAGCACATCAGTCAATTAAAATATCAAGATGTTAATTTATTGAATGTATTCAATTTAAAAAGTAAGCTCAAATATCAAATTCAATTCAACTCTACTTTATTTATATAGCACAAGTTAACATATTTTACCCAGAAGCACCTTATAAGAAAAAGATTCAGTTTATATCTTGAAATATAAAATTAAATCAGTACAACATCCGATCACATAGAATAAATTTAATGACAGAAAAAAACAATTCAAACCTAGTTGTAACAATATGAAGCCAAATTTAGGATAAAATAGCAATTTGTAAAAAGTTATCCTTTTATGGAAGCTCAGCCAACAGCATAAAGGCATTGACTTCACTGCAGACCTCCATACTGAGCAAGCATCTGGTGAAAATGGAAAGAAAAACTGTTTCAACCGGAGTAAACTTCCAGCAGAACCCAGGTATGCATGAACACCCATCGGCTGTTACCGGTTGAGAGGACTGAAAGCTGACATGCAAAAAAAAAAACGAAAAAAAAAAAAAACCCTCCACCCTCTTTTTACCCTTGATTGGTTTAATTGAGGTTTAAAGACATCAATTTTTGCATAGCACTGGTGAGATCCTGGTAGTTCAAACAAGTTTTGGTATGGGCTTCAACCAGGCCGTTGCAGCTCACTGATTCCTTATTTTTCAAGCTAATCATTTTACATTTCCTGCTGTGTTTGGGATCATCATCCTGTTGATGATCCTCTTTGGTCCCAGCTTCAGCTGACTTTATCTTGACTCAAAGATACTCTGGCATACAGATGAGTTCAAGCACTATTTACATGCACTGGGAACAAACCTGCACTGCAACTCTGAACAATAGAAGACATACAGTGGATAAAACATACCTGGAAACCTGTACCTTTAATAAACAGGGTTTAAGATTAAAATACAAACAACTGACCATTAGAGAAATGCAGAAACCAACGAGACTGTTACCTTTAATGACAATGCGCATATATTTCACTTGCAAATGCTGCTGTGCAGTTTTAGATAGTATTCAAAGCTTAGCCATTTTCCCTTTAATATGGATTCTCATGTGCTTGTTTAAATAGCCCTGTATGCTAAATCTTTGTCCACAAAGACCACAACAGAAAGGTTTCTGCCCCGTGTGGATTCTCATATGTTTGTTTAAATAGCCCTTTGTGCTAAATCTTTGTCCACAAAAACCACAACAGAAATGTTTCTCTCCTGTGTGGATTGCCATATGTTCGTTTAAAGAGCCCTTTATACTAAATCGTTGTCCACAAAGATCACAACAGAAAGGTTTCTCTCCTGTGTGGATTCTCATATGTATATTTAAACTTCCTTTTTGGCTAAATAATTGCCCACAAAGATCACAACAGAAAGGTTTCTCTCCTGTGTGGATTCTCATGTGGGTATTTAAACGTGCTTTTACACTAAATTTTTCCCCACAAAGATTACAACAAAAAGGTTTATGTCCTGTGTGGATGCTCATGTGTGTGTTGAAATTTCCTTTTTCGCCAAATCTTTGTCCACAAAGATCACAACAAAAAGGCTTCTGTCCTGTGTGGATTATCATGTGTCTGTTTAAACTTCGTTTCTGGCTAAATCTTTGTCCACAAAAATCACAACAGAAAGGCTTCTGTCCTGTGTGGATTATCTCGTGTGTGTTTAAACTTGATTTTTGGGTAAATCTTTGTCCACAGATTTCACAGCAAAATGGTTTCAGTCCTGTGTGGATTATCATGTGTCTTTTTAAACTTCCTTTCCTGTTAAATCTCTGTCCACAAAGATCACAACAGAAAGGTTTCTCTCCGGTGTGGATTACTTTATGTTTGTTTAAACTGTTTTTTCCATTAAATGTTTTACCACAGTCTTCACAGCTAAACCTCCCTCCTTTCTGGTCTTTCCTTCGTGAGTCCACATTTTTCTTCTCTATAAAACATTTACTATCCAGAGAACTTGAAGACCCCATTTCTGAATCTGTCCCATGTTTCTGAAGAGAGGGATGGTGAACAAATTGTTCAGCAAACTCAGAGCAGCTATAAGGGTTGTTAATGTTTCCATCTAACCCAGTAGCTCTGCTCTCCTTCCAGTCATTGTCCATGTCCTTAGTTTTTTGACCAGATTCTGACAAGTGTTTCAGCGCAGATACAGGGTGCTTTATATCATTATCCTCTTCATCCGTCTCATTGTCTTCATACTCCGAGGAAATGGAACCATCTCCATGATCTTGTATCCTGATGGATTCTTCTCCATCGTTGTCTTCTAGAAGCTCTCTGCCTTCAATTTGGTCTTGATAAAGCTGTGAGAGTAGAGGCGACTGTTTACCATCCACACTCTTTATAGGAGTAGCAGTGACAGGAAACTTGATGCCATCAATCTCCTCCTTCCCATTGAGTTGCTCCTCTCCCCCCAGACTGGTGCCGACTTCTTCCTGTTCCTCCTTTATGTGTGGAGGCTTTGGATCATCCAGGTCATCACAAGGAGTGTGGTCTACAGGAGATTCTTCTTTAATCATCATCATCTTCTGCTCAACATCTGCAGGAAACATTAAAACATATTACGCATATTAGAGTATTGTGACTTCTGCCTGGATTGAGTTATTGTTTTTAATAAAGATATATTTAGGTGCTATGATTATATTTAATTCTTAACTTACACATTTTTTATTATCCTTTATTTTGCATTAATGTTTCTTATGTCTAATTATTTAGGTCAACACTTATCTCAGTTTTCTCATCTAGCATCCTTTTCCCTCTCAACTGTTTCCAATGTGATGCTAAATTTCTATTTTTCACTACTTTCTGTGCAAAATAGCCAGGTTTTGAAGCAGGTAAAATAAGCAATGAGCACGTCAACCTTCTCAGTTTAAAATTTTCTTATACAGACATTGACATAAAATTCACAGCAGGTGTAGCAACTATCAAATAATCTTTGAAAAAAAATCTAAATGCATAGAAAGTCAAACAACCAGATTAAATCTGTCAATATTTTGAACGCATTAACTGATGGCCTATATTAAAGGTTTCTTATTATCAACATTTTGCAGAGTGGTATGATTGGTAAAAGCAAATAGATCTTCAGACAAAGTCTTACTGTTGCAAAACATACTAATAGTAATGGTTACAACTGCATTTTGTAACTTTTGAATGCTCCAGTGAGCACTGATGAAACCATAATCGTGAAGTGGAAAGAACATTATTCCAGAATGAAACAGTTCCAGCTATCCCTCTTAACCTCTTAAACCCTAGGATTCTTTTAAAGAAATCTGCCTAAAATGACATGCCCAAAATGAATATACTGTATTCAAAGAACTTCAAAGTTTATTTGAGTGGTTCTGGTACCAAATTAAAGAGTCCAGAGAATATTCCATTTACTCTCACTCAGTAACACTTATGTTACTGAGTGAATGAATATGGAACACAGCAGTAAATGGAAATAATTTGCAGAACAAATGCACTTTGTGATGAACATATTCTTTTTGAAATGCAGGTATAATCTAAAACATCTAACAAACCAAAGTGCAGGATCTGGCAATTAGATGTACCGAAATCCATGCAAAAAAGTGAAGCACATACATCTTAAGAGTAGTAGTTGATTAAAGTCCAGAAGAACTTTCTAAATTAGCCATTTTGGCACCATGTGTGCCATTTGAAACCCCATGGTCAGAGCTCCAGCATTCCTATGTGTAGAGATAACCTACCAGGACAACCATTCCTGCAGCAATCCACTAATCAGGCCTGTATGGTAGAGTGGCCTGATGAAAACCACTCCTTGATAAAAAGGAACATGTCAACCAATCTGGAATTTTCCCAAAGGTACCTGAAGGACTCTTCGACCATGAGAAACAAAATGATCTGGTGTGATAAGACCAAAATTGAATTCTTAGTTTACATGGTGGTAGCAGCATCATGCTATAGTAATGTTTTTCAGCAGCAGGAACCAACAGACTAGTCAAGATAGTGTGACAGATGAATTAAGCAATGTACAGAGACATTCCAGATGAAAGCCTGCTCCACAGCGCTCGTGACCTCAGACTGTGTTGACGGTTTATTTTTCAGCTGGAAAACAACCCAAGGCACACAGCCACAAACTCAAAGGAGTGGTGTCAGAACCAACCAGTGAATGACCTGGAGTGGCCAAGCCAGAGTCCAGACTTTTCTGGACAGATCTCTAGACAGATCTGAAAATGGTTGTACACAGACATCTCTCAACCAATCTGATGGAGCTTGAGATTTACGACAAAGCAGAATGAGCAAAACTGAAAAAACATAGGTGTGCTAAAGCTTGTGGCATCATATTCAAAAAGACTTGAGGCTGTGGCTGTAATTGCTGCCAAAGGTGGATCAACAAAGTATTAAGCAAAGGCTGTGTGCAATTAAGTCCATGAAGCACTGTCACAGAGGCCATTGTCCTTGATGGTTCGTTGGAATGTACATCAACCGGCCAAGTTCTGAGCAGGTCCACAGATGTCCTCAGGGAAGGGAGAGGGCAGAGGGAGCAGAGCGTCATGTTTACATAACTTCCAGGAGAAGTTGAAGATAGCCAGCCATCAAGGCCGGTTTAGGCTGACTCTTAATTTTTTGTCAGCCTTGAGAGTCTTGCTGGTGCTTCTCAAAGGCGAATCCAAACAGCCAAATTCCTGGTCTTTATGCCAGATCCGAGCGAACAACTTTCTCCAAGATTTATCCCATGTCACCCCTGAGTCCAGGAACCGCAACCTGCCTGCGATCCTGTGTAAGGATCACATCCTGTCTGCGATTCAGCTCACGTAACATCTCAGTCTGAGTGTTGATCGCCCTGAAGATCCCATCACACATGCCAGGCAGCCTTACAATGGCCAGAACAGCTGCTGACATTCTCCGAATTTCTCAATATGCCAGGTAACCGCTGACTCCAAAAAGCAGAAATCCTGATATCAAACATCCAATTATATACATATCTTCCACATCCTCAACTGACATTATCGACAGACTCACAATCCTCCACTTCTGCCAGGAGTCCATCGTGTATCCGGAGAAAAATGTCCCGTCCGGGCAAGTGGGCTCTCCCGACCCCTGTCTTCTCGTCGAGAAAATTTGATCAATTGCATTGAGAGACCAGCTGACCAAATCCATATTTTGGAAGAATTTGGGAGATGTGCAAAAAGAGGCTCCAAAAAAGACAAGACACAGAGCTGAAGCAGGGCAGATATGGGAGGGGTGCGGGAGACAGAGAAAAAGCGTCCACCTCGGCCGAGAGCAGGAAAAGAGATTAATTTAATACCATTTGGATAAAGGCTGTGGAAATAACTGTGAAAAACGTGCAGCGGTGTGAATACTTTCAGGATGCAATGTACACTAAACATACAGGTGCTGGTCATAAAATTAGAATATCATGAAAACTTTTATTCTCGTACTCGTCGTCTTCCGCTTATCCGGGACCGGGTCGCGGGGGCAGCAGACTCAGCAGAGACGCCCAGACGTCCCTCTCTCCAGACACCTCCTCCAGCTCCTTCAGGGGGAGCCCAAGGCGTTCCCAGGCCAGCCGAGAGACATAGTCCCTCCAGCGTGTCCTGGGCCGTCCCCTGGGCCTCCTCCCGGTGGGACGTGCCTGGAACACCTCCCGAGGAAGGCGTCCAGGAGGCATCTGGTATAGATGCCCGAGCCACCTCAACTGGCTCCTCTCAATGTGGAGGAGCAGCGGCTCTACTCCGAGCTCCTCCCGGATGGCCGAGCTCCTCACCCTATCTCTAAGGGAGTGCCCGGCCACCCTACGGAGGAAGCTCATTTCAGCCGCTTGTATCCGTGATCTCGTTCTTTCGGTCATGACCCAAAGTTCATGGCCATAGGTGAGGGTAGGAACATAGACCGACCGGTAAATTGAGAGCTTTGCTTTTCGGCTCAGCTCTCTCTTCACCACAACGGACCGGCACAGCGGCCCAATTACTGTGGCATCCGCACCAATCCGTCTGTCGATCTCCCGCTCCATTCTTCCCTCACTCGTGAACAAGACCCCGAGATACTTAAACTCCTCCACTTGAGGCAGGAACTCCCTTCCAACCTGAAGAGGACAAGTCACCCTTTTCCGGTCGAGTACCATGGCCTCGGACTTGGAGGAGCTGATCCTCATCCCAGCCGCTTCACACTCGGCTGCAAACCGCCACATCGCATGCTGTAGGTCTTGGCTAGAGGGGGCCAGCAGGACCACGTCATCCGCAAAAAGAAGAGACAAAATCCACTGGTCCCCAAACCAGACCCCCTCCAGCCCTTGGCTGCGTCTAGAAATCCTGTCCATAAAAGTTATGAACAGGACCGGTGACAAAGGGCAATTTCAAAGTGTACATTATACATTTTGAATGGAATTACATTATACAAACTTGTACATTATATTCAATCATCTCACACAGACTGACATATTTCAATGTTTATTTCTTTTAATTTCAATTATTATAACTGACAACTATTAAAAACCCAAAATTCAGTATCTCAGAAAATTTGAATATTACTTAAGACCAATACAAAAAGAGGATTTTTAGAAATGTTGGCCAACTGAAAAGTATGAACATGAAAAGTATGAGCATGTACAGCACTCAATACTTAGTTGGCACTCCTTTTGCCTTGATTACTGCAGCAATGCAGCGTGGCATGGAGTCGATCAGTCTGTGGCACTGCTCAGGTGTTATGAGAGCCCAGGTTGCTCTGATAGTGGCCTTCAGCTCTTCTGAATTTTTGGGTCTGATGTATTGCATGTTCCTTTTCACAATACCCCATAGATTTTCTTTGGGGTTAAGGTCAGGCGAGTTTGCTGGCCAATTGAGAGCAGAGATAACATGGTCCTTCAACCAGGTACTGGTAGCTTTGGCGCTGTATGCAGGTGCGAAGTTCTGTTGGAAAAGGAAATCTGCATCTCCATAAAGTTGGTCAGCAGCAGGAAGCATGAAGAGCTCTAAAACTTCCTGGTACACAGTTGCTTTGTCCTTGGACCTCAGAAAACACAGTGGACCAACAGATCTGACCAGCAAATGACATGGCACCCCAAACCATCACTGCAACAATAACAGATAAAACAACAATTACTTAGAACATATTTAAATATTTACAATAACGAGCATCATGCCACTCCCTAAAGCAGTACTTTTTTGATGTGAGGCACAGAGGGACTTGGCACTTCCTGCAGTAAATAGGTGTCTTTCCTTGGAATGCCATCTTCCTGGTAGATCCTGCACTACTTCTGGGGTTGTGGGGCAACACCCCATAGTGCTCTGGTTTGCAGGTGAATGTTGTGGTGGTGGAGGCATTGCTGAGCTCTCAGCAAACTGCAGCATTTATGCAGCAAGCTGCTCTTTGAAACGCTTTGTGGTTTTATTGAGGCAGGATCGTTCCTCAACTTAAAGAGCTCCTTGTAGAGAATGAAACTGTTCACTATTGCAATGTCCACAAACTGGTAAAAAAAAAAAGCTCTTGCAACAGACACTGTAGTGGCCAATTAAAGCATCTGACATATCCACACCCCCATGTTTTGTTGTAGTCAAAAGCAGCACCAGGAACCGGAATACTTTTGGTCTGCCACACATCATTCTTTTTTACCCTGCATTTGACACTCTTTCCACTGAAGGCTGCATGGGCTGTAGAGGGCATGGTCACCTTACATGTTTCAATCCACCTGGCAAACAGAAGCTTCTCAGCCACTGTAAATCACCTCTCTCAGCTTTTTTGGCCAGGTCATTTCCATAGTTTTAAGAAAACCAATACGATTTTCTCCTATTGTGCAACAACAGCTGATGTTTCTGCCACTTAGATCATGGAAAAGTGTGGACTTGTGTAAAAATTGTCTACAAACTGTGTGTACCCACCACCAAGCAGAAAGAAAGGAAGGGGATCCATCACTGAAGAGTAACTCAGTCCTTACCTTGTTGTGGACACACTCTTGCCAGTGTAGACAAAAATAAATGCCAGGTATATCCTATGGAGGAGTCAGCCAGCACAAAAACCTTAAACCTACACTTTGTCAACTTGTCTTTTTGTTCTATGGCTGGAAGTGAGCCTGGCAGGCAGTCACTATCCGAGTGTACAGTGGATTGATCTTGAAGAGCCTTTCATAGTCTGCAGTGTTCCCCTGTCTCTTTTCCTCATCTTCTTCAGGGTTGCTGGGGTGCAGTGACCAGGAAATGACTTCAAAAAGATCCCGGTGTCATCTTATCACCGGCAAAGTAGAAGTTATATGGCCACATCTTTCTCTAGTTGTCTCCACTGTTCTATTTAGTTGATTTACCCGTTATTTTACACAAAATCAATAACAAAGGCTTAGCAAAATGGATTACATACCTTTCTGATGATGGGATTTCATAATCCAGATCACTGCTATTCCTATCTAGATACACTAAATCCTCCTCATCAGAGGAAGAGTTGACAAGACACAGATTGGCTGCAGTAACCTAGTAACACGTTTTCAGTTGCACCGAGCATTTTCCCAGCAGCCCATTTTTAATCTTGGTGATTGACACTTCTATCGAACCGTCTGAGCCCATAGAATTTGGGGGTATTTACAAAAGTCACTTATCCAACAGCATTCGCCAGTCACAGCGAGGGAAATGCATTTTCTGTAAAGTGGGGGGAATGTAGCGTCGCAGTTTCACAACAGTATCCAGGAGACAAAAACAGACTAAACAAGTCAGGAATCACGTCGGTGTGACGCAGGGACAATGGATTAAAGGAGCCGAGTGGAAAAATATACTTTAACACACATTATGACGGACCAGCACAGTGCCCCAATTACTGCGGCGACTGCACTGATCCGTCTATCGATCTCCCGCTCCATTCTTCCCTCACTCCTGAACAAGACCCCGAGATACTTAAACTCCTCCACTTGAGGCAGGAACTCCCCTCCAACCTGAAGAGGACAAGTCACCCTTTTCCGGTCGAGAACAATGGCCTCGGACTTGGAGGAGCTGATCCTCATCCCAGCCGCTTCACACTCGGCTGCAAACCGGCCCAGCGCATGCTGTAGGTCTTGGCTAGAGGGGGCCAGCAGGACCACGTCATCCGCAAAAAGAAGAGACGAGATCCTCTGGTCCCCAAACCAGACCCCTCCGGCCCTTGGCTGCGCCTAGAAATCCTGTCCATAAAAGTTATGAACAGCACCAGTGACAATGGGCAGCCCAGCCGGAGTCCAACATGCACCGGGAACAGGTCCGATTTAGTGCCGGCAATGCAGACCAAACTCCTGCACCGCTTGTACAGAGACCGGATGGCCCCTATTAAAGGGCCCCCGATTCCATACTCCTGGAACACCCCCCACAGAGCATTACGAGGGACACAGTCGAATGCTGTCCACAAAACACATGTGGACCGGTTGGGCAAACTTCCATGAACCCTCGAGTACCCTGTAGAGGGTATAGAGCTGGTCCAATGTTCCACGGCCGGGACGAAAACCACAGGGAGGCTGAGGAGTGTGATCCCCCTGTAGTTGGAACACACCCTCCGGTTACCCTTCTTATGAAGGGGGACCACCACCCCAGTCTGCCAGTCCAGAGGCACTGTCCCCGACCGCCACGCAATGTTGAAGAGGCGTGTCAACCATGATAGCCCCACAACATCCAGAGACTTGAGGTACTCAGGGCGGATCTCATCCACCCCTGAAGCCCTGCACCTGCAGAGCCGGTGTCCACCACCGGGTTCGGGGATTGCCGCCGTGACAGCACCGTAGACCTTACGGCCGCAGCTAAGGGCAGCAGCATCGACAATAGATGCGGAGAACATGGTCCACTCGGACTCTATGTCTCCAACATCCCCCGGAATCTGGTCAAAGCTCTCCCGGAGGTGGGAGTTGAATACATCCCTGGCCAAGGGCTCCGCCAGATGTTCCCAGCAGACCCTCACTATGTGATTGGGCCTGCCAAGTCTTAACATATTTATTTATCAATATGTAAATTTAATTAATATATATCAAAACAATCCAGCTGTTTGTATTGTAACATTTCAGTTGTTTCAAACATTTCTTCAACATTAAAACCCTTAACTGACTACGCAGTGTAATCCACAAATTAAAACCCGGCCATGCCGCTGGCAGCAGACGACGAGTCGCTAACGAATGCTGGCATGCTAACGGTGCTGAATGCAGTTGTAGCCATAGATCTCAGGCTGACCAAACTTGTCTCTTCATCCTTGACAAAAATCTTGTGCTTAACCAGGTCGGTGTGTGTATATACACTGACCTGTCACCAGTTGAGCCAAGTCTGTTCCCAAAAGCGTCAATAGCGGTCAGTTAATATCGTACACACACTCAGAAGAATTTATAAATGGGCCCATGGTTTCCTCTGACTGCCGCCTGTTTAAGCTGTCTACATATTTAACAGAACATTCTTACGGGAAAAAAAAAACACTGAAGTGTTTTATATCTTCTACCTACTGTATTTATACATTATGTTTATATCTATCTTTTTTCTTACCTTTAATTGTCTCTCCATCTTTCTGTCTCTTTATCACATCTTTTATCTGTTTTTCTCTTTCCATCTTTCTTTCTTTCTTTCTTTTCTCTATCGATCATGTATGTATTTAATTACCAAGCTCCGTCTTATAGAGCCAGGGGGCTAATTTCACCTCCGACAGCCAAGCCAGGTCAAAAACTTTTATTCATTGGTGACTGGACTTTAGCTGCATGTCAGGGGCAGGGCATGAAACACTTGGGCTATTTTGTGTACTTCTACCTTCGCCAAATGTACCAGGAGTAGGAGAGTTAGCCCTGCTGCTGGCAGGACAGGAAGTGCTGCCATCAAAACTAAATTTGGCTCTTTTTAAAACCGCAGATATTCTTGCCTGCTTTCTAGGTTTTAGCTGCATGTTTTTCTGTCCGCTGTTTGTTTAGCTTGTCTGTCAGCGTCAGCGTTGGTGAGACAGAGTATTAAGAGTGTGTTTTCATCCAGCTTTTGTCAAGTTTAGCCATAGAAAGTAGCAACGACGCAGGGACATAAATTCTTTACGTGATCTATTAAGACGAAGGACATTAACTGTTAAACATACTATTACTGCATGCCGTGGTCCTCTTAGGGGGGTGAGCGTTCTGGTTGATGGGGCGGGGCGAATCGGTACTCGGTAGTACCGAAAGAATTCGGTCAGTACCTATAAAAGTACCGAATTCAGTACCCATCCCTAGTCTTGACCACCACGCGCAGCACAACCCACAATTAAAAACATTTTCCCCATAGTTAAATTGAATGGTTTGGATGATTCACTGATCACGCTAAAACAATGAAAAACGGGCTGCAGCAGCAACCCAAGATGACGATCATGAATTGCGTCATTTGAAAACCCCCCATTGAGTCGATGTCCCAATATTTGTGGGCCTGACTATGTGGTGAATAACCGCAAAAAAACCGTAAATAAAACGGAATATTTTTCAACGGAAATTTGTGACATTTTAAGTTATTGTTGGCATTGATTATTAACTACTTTGCCATGGTTCTGTAAGACAAATGTTTTAATGCAGGGCTGATGATCAGAGTACTTACAATTTTCCATGTACATAAAAAAAAAAAATACACATTTCCTTAAGGTGTAAGGCTAGTCTGCCTTATATTTCCTGAATCAGTTGGATTTATAAAGAGTGAAAATCTAAAGAGACATTATCAAGCCAAGCATAAGAACTTCAACCAAAGCTATCCGCCTGGGTCTGACTGTAGGACAAGGAGAATGAATGAACTCAGGGAACAGCATGAGCTGATATCACAGTCTCTTACAGCACTACAGCGAGCTTAAATGCTCACTACGAGTACAGTGGATTTTAGGAAAAACACGAAAAGCCTTTCACAGACTGGGAAATGATCACAGACCGCATGAAAGCTGTGGCAGAAACACTTTAAGATGGAAAAGAACGGCAAAAACTTAAAGACAAGGTTAAGCAAATTGCCATGTCTGCCACAAGCACAAGAAGGAGAGCAGAAATATTATACCAAGATGTACAGACCCAGTTCGACTGAGCCATTCAAAGTGTGTTTGATATTGGTACTTAAATTGGATTGCACTTTTCTGTTCAGCAATTGATTTCATGGGCATATGAATAAGTAATCCTTAGTTAAAACAAGATCTTTAGTGTTAAATAAAAATAAAAGAAAATATTTGTGTCAATTAATTAAAAAAGTTCAGACCCGAAAGAGTTTGGATAATGGAGGTAGTGGACCTCCTGCTATTTTAGTTAGGAACCCCTGTTCTAAATAATAATAATAATGATTTGCTAAAAATGTTAAGTGGGTTTTACTGTGAAAAATCAAAACTTTTTTCCAGCTCTGATTTTATGTTTTTTGCGTGATTTGAGGTCCAATATGCAATTACAGTATGGTAAATTACAGTATATCCAAATACAAAAGATAAGCGTAAATTTACACAGCTGAGGTTGTGCTGAAAAAAAACAAACAAACAAACAAGGCACTAGTAATGGTGTGTATTGGAAAATATAAAAAGGTAAAATCAAAATTAGGCAAAAATGACCATATAAACCCTGGACCCCAGAGGGTTAAAAGCCTTATTTTCTTCGGACAGATGAACAATACATTCTTTAAACAACCTCTCTCTTTATGTACATAACATTTTAGCTACATTAACACAAAGTCATTTTTAGAACTTATTTGACATGGAAAAACATCGTTTCTACCCAAACTGGTATCAGTTGCCAGGCCCAACAGATAGTTCCCACATGTAACACGTCTTACATCCAGGTGCTCTGCTGCCATTGTGATTGTACAATAAACCCAGAAGCAGCTTTCCACTTCGCATGTAAGAAAACCACGACGGCTGAGTATTTGTGGGTTCAAGGGTGTAAAAACAAAAGCGATAAAACAGTAAAGAGAGGTTTTCATTACATACCCAGAATCAGAAAAAGTGAAGTTGAGCAAACTTTGCAACTAAGCATCCTGCGTCGACGAGTGTGACTGGCTAATATCCAGAGGAAACACAAGCCATCATATACAGCGCGGATTTGCTCTTAACACTTTGAGTCGTAGGGACATTTTCAAAGTTTCAAACAAGAACGAAACTGTGAGGCTGTCAGTCAGTCAATAGTGTATTAAACTGGTTGCTGTAAAATATGAATTTTGTAGGCAATGTTGCAGACTTGTAAGACAGATCCAACCCAGATTGGGCCTCTACCTTGATGCTGACCGACACAGCAACTCCCTCTGACTGACTGCAAAAGCAAACTCTATGAAATTAACTTGAAAAGGTACAGGCTTTGTCCATGACATTATGTATCTGCAATCAGATTATGTAGTAATATGATGAACATACAGAAAAAAGCTGTTGTTTTGTGATAGTAATGATTAATATTGAATTAATAATATGGCGTCAAATTCAAGCCAAAACCCGATAGGAGCAATAAAGAAGATCACGAGCAGCTCCTTTTAATTCCAGGAGGGCGTGGATTACGTTCCATGCGCGCATTGGAATTCCCACGCGCGCACAATCCAATGACCACGAGCGCTACTCTATGCTGCAGGCACAAAAGTCAACAAAGGGGCGCCAGAGATGCTCCTTTCTGTGCTCTCGGTGTATCAATCTGCTCGCGCATGGATTACTCCTGCGCGCTCGTGTGAAACATTTGGCTGTTTAGAAAAAAAAAGACATTTACCTGCCTATGATTGGCCACTTTTCCACTATCCCCGCCCTGTGACCCCTGTTGCTAACCGTGACCAGCTAATGCAGCTGAGATGAAAACTTTTTTCAGGAAATCGGAGTTTGGTGAGTAAGGGCTTTATGAATTTTATCATAGAACATTATGCATGTTTCATAGTTGCATCGGATTATGCATGTATTTATTCACAATTCACAATATTACTTGGTCTGGAAAAAGACAGGTTAAAACGTTCAGTAGCTAATAGGTTAAGCTAACATTTAGCTGCCTTCTGCGAAGGGAATCAGCAGGGGATACAAGGGCTATAACCACCCAAAACTCCAGTTGATATTGAGTGACAAAAACTGAAATTATACAAATGATTTCCTGAAAAACGTTTTCATCTCAGCTGCATTAGCTGGTCACGGTTAGCAACAGGGGTCACGGGGCGGGGATAGCGGAAAAGTGGCCAATCATAGGCAGCCAAATGTTTCACACGAGCACGCAGGAGTAATCCACGCGCGAGCAGATTGATACACCGAGAGCACAGAAAGGAGCATCTCTGGCGCCCCTTTGTTGACTTTTGTGCCTGCAGCATAGATTAGCGCTCGTGGTCATTGGATTGTGCGCGCGTGGGACTTCCAATACGCGCATGGAACATAATCCACACCCTCCTGGAATTAAAATGAGCTGCTCGTGATCTTCTTTATTGCTCCTATAGGGTTTTGGCATGAATTTGACGCCATATAAACTATATTCATTATAATTAATAAAACATCAAAATAAAATGCTGATCACTCAGATTCACAATGGTGTAATGCATTATTTCACATATTTCATCCATTCATTGTTATTGTGCTTTAATATCTGCATTATTCCTGTTTCGCTATTGATAATAGCATTATGCACTCTTCCTCCTTGTTACAACCAGGGTGAGTACTTTCGGTCCGGTGTGACAGATTAACTGGTGGCAAGATTAACTGGTTGAAACCTATGCGCACCGCAGATGTTTCTAAAGAGTAGGTGGCTGTGTTGATGCCTGATGAAAATATTGCCAACGTAACCAAACTGTTCGCAAAAAGTTAATCAGACATCATATCTGACGAGTAAATTTCTTTTTTCGCAAGCTACAACGACGTGGCAAAGAACTAATATCCACAGAAAAGCATTCAGAACAGCGTTGTTCACAAGACCAGATTGACTTGTGACACATCTCCCTCATATATAAGCATACGAAAATCAAACTGCTGGGATGCATCTGTAGCAGTAATGGTAACTGAAAGTGGACATTCTCTTCGTTTAGTGACAAACGTACTTGTGAATAAACATAAAAAAAATCAGTTTCACAATGGAGTGTCTTTCCTCTTGCTTACCATATGCTGTAAAGCGAAACAGACATCTTTGAGCAACAAGTCCTTCCATTATGTAAATTTCTGAATGCAAATATAAACCCATGTATTATTCAAGACGTACCGCTTATATTTGCACTCAAGTGCAAATATGACAACCATGGAACTAATTCAGACACTGAGTTCTGCATGACTCCTGCAGGGACAACCCAGTTACACATCATGCAACAATTAGGACGTGGAAATACGGTTTCATGGCGCCTCTTTCAATCGCAACTGAGCTGTGAATATACCTAGATTCTTTACCATATCTGCAGTTCGTGAATTATGTTGACATTTCTGCTGAGAATAACAGTGGAACTGTATTTAGCAGATCCGACCAAGATTAACTAGTGACAGTCGGGGTCCACAAGCAGATGTTTGTAAACTTTAGGTGGCCAGGTTGTTGCCTGTTCAAAACCCTGCTAACGTCACAAATGGTTCGGTAAATTTTTAATCATGCAAACAAAGCCTTGCTTATGTAAGGGGGCCCCCGCAATTGTGCCTTCACACTATTAAAGACCTCTTGCTGCAGACTCATAGAAATTAGAAGGCTGCGCGATTTATACATATGATTACTTACGTTACTGTCAGTTTCACTGCAAGGATGTGTGGTGTGGTACTCTGCTTTTATTTAAAGCATGAGAATAAGGTATAACCGTCACTGGCAAGCCTATTAAATATGTCAAACGTTGACAGCAAGTGTTTTTCTTTTCCATAAAATAAATTTCCAAAAAGATATTATACAGATTTGAACAGGTGCCAGAGCATCAACTACCAGTTGAAGAGACGCCAACTTGACACCACTAGACTATCATGGCGCATACTCAACAACCATCCCTGCCTCTTATCAGTACGATATTAACTGACAGCTATTGACGCTTTCGAGAACAGACTTAGATCAACTGGTGACAGTCAGTTTGAAATAGTTACGAGAACATTTTTGACGTAATTTGGATGAAAAAGGGTATATTTTTTTCCCCGGTGTCTCTTACGACGGAGTTTTAGGGTGACTTGATGAAAAGAATAAAGACGAACTTTGTTTTAAGTAAAAGGACGAGAACAAAATATCAATAGTTGAAGATGAAACTGGCACAAAACCTAAGGTAGCAATGTCTGCTGTAAATGAGTTAGGAACTTTGGTATTAAAGAAATTATTTTTACCTAATCCTGTGGAAACACTTTAATCAGCAAAGGAGCTATCCCGACATATCACTGACTGTGAACAAAGCAGTTTAAGCTTCTCATCCTTTCTTCAAACTATTCCCACTTTATTTTTCAAGTTTTTACAATTTCGAGTTGAAGTTGTTTTTCCTCACCATTTTCTTGTTATTAAATTCTAACTTTTCACTTTTCCTTGATTTTGTCACTCAGACACAGACACAAGCCTCTACAAATGTTGGTTTTTTAGTTTTCTAAGAGACCCCAAAACTCCGTCCTGTATGGTGAACTGTAACAAGTGACATAAACAGTGGTTTGAAAACAATCTTGATTTTTATTGCTATTGTTTCAGTCAGTATGTAATTTGAATATATCAATGAGGAAGAGATGAGAAATAAAAAACCCAATCGTTCTTTTAAAACCTTGTATTTTATTTGCCATGGTTTAACACTTATATTGGCTTAAGTAGTACTTTGGGATCTTTTTATGGCATCTTGCGATCTATTTCGATCTTCCTTCGATGATTTTCAAGCTCTCAAACAACACATAAAACCAGTACAAGTTCTGTGTAATTTACAAGCTCTGTGTCAGCGGTTATGCAGATATTTCAAAAAAAGCAACATACAATATTAAAGCAATAAAAAGTCATTTTAATAAGTTATTCTTCAGATCTTTATGGATAACTTACGGAATCAGATAGTATTTTGCAAACATTTGTAGTTCTTTAAATTGAACTCGCATTGTTTATTTCCTGGTTCGGTAAAGAGGTCCTAAAAAGCCACACCCACAAAAACATCTGCCTCTCCCAGCTTCCGCCACAAAATAATCTCGCCACCGGTTAATCTATCACATCGGTTTTGCGAGAATCTATTTACACAATATGGCAGCGGACGCGGATGGGTTTTACTGAGTTAAGAGGCGTCTACAGCGTTTAAAAAGCGAATCCATTAATCACCTTAAAAATGTTCGTAGACTGCAGCTGACATGAAAACATACAAACCTAATCTGTGCAGCAGATCTTTGGGGTTGAAATCAGCCACCAGGATGTCGTGACGCAGCTCATATTCTTTGTCTTTTTTAGCCGTTTCGGAAATCTCTCCCTCTGCTGCACTCTGCCACCGTTTAAGCTGCTGTCTCCACATCTCTTTTGTTAGCTTTTCTTCAAATATTCCTTTAACAGTTACTGAACACTCGAAGCTCAGCTTTCATCCAATCTTGGTAAAACAAAGTTACACTGCTTCGTTCTTTCTCAGACGAAGAAGAAGCCCTTCTTCTTCTTCTGGTGTTTATTGGCCCTTGGGCAAAAGACTGAAGGTGCGCATTACCGCCACTTACTTACTGGTATGGAGTGTGGTTCATCAGAGATTAATATCTACATTGTATAATACATAATCAAATTCTATTAAATTATTTAATTCTTTTTAAAAATCGTATAATAATGTGTATATGTTTGCTCCACAAGTTCCTTTACAATAGCTATATTATACTAAACGTTTCTTTAATCCTTTCAAATTCTCTGCTTATAAAACTTCTTTCTTGCTCATATATCTGATATTCCAATATGACATGCTCTATTATTTCATCCTCCCCTCAGTGGTCACATTTGCCTGTATTATGTATCTATTTTAAAAAGTGTATAATTAAGTCCTGTATGTCCAAATCTTATTATATAATCAGTGTTATTATTACTCTTTTCACCTTTCTACTCCTTCCAGTTCATTTCTCATACTGCCTTTTAAATCCTATAAAACCATCTTTCTTTTCTTTCCCCATCCCACTTTTTCTGTCTTTCTTGCTTCAGTTTTTGTTTGATGATATTCCTTGCCTCTGATTTACTTACGATGATTGCCATCTTATCTGCCATCTCATTTCCTTGTATTCTTAAATGCTATTGTTAAATCCATCCTTTATATTCTGAATAATGTTAGCTGTATTTCTTATAAAAATCTGGCCTTAGTCTGAAAGGTTATCTATTAAACTCAACAATACAGAGCTTCAATCTAGTGTGCTGCTGTTGGGGTTGTTTTGAGAGCACCTGTACAAAGTTTTAATTCTTGATGTTGAATGATGTCAGATTTTTCCAGATGAGTCTTTGCTGTTGAACCATGTATAATACTTCCATAATCTATATTTGATCTGATCAGTCCTGTGTACATTTTTTTTAAAGCTTTTATATCTGCTCCCCAGTCACTGCCAGGCAATCATCTCATAATATTTAAAACTTTCTTAACTTTATCTATCACTTTCTGTATATGTATATTCCATAAGAGGTTCTCATTGAACCATATTCCTAAAAACTTTATACTTTTTACTTATTCTAATTCTTGATTATATATCTTATATAAATTTTATTTCCTCTCATGTAAATACCACAACTACTGAGAACTTGAATCCCCATTCAAATGTCAATTTCTAACTATCTCAGCTTGTAGTTTCTTTCCATTTAGCTCTTTATTTCACCCCCTTTTCCATATGTCTCCATCATCAGCAAAAAGTGAACAACACATTTCTTTTCCAAAGTCTGTTAATACATCACTTATCAATACAGAAACAAATGGACTTGCAATACTACCTTGAGGAGTTCCATTTTCTACTACATCTACTACATTTCCTAGACCAATTCTAAATTGTATAGTTCTATTTGTTAAAACATTTTGAATCCAGTTAAAAATGTTCCCAGAAATTCTCATTTAATTTAATCCATCCATCCGTTGTCTTCCGCTTATCCGGGTCCGGGTTGCTGGGGCAGCAGGCTAAGAAGAGAGACCCAGATTTCCTCTCCCCACCCATTTGGGCCAGCTCGTCCGGGGGAATCCCAAGGCGTTCCCAGGCCAGTCGAGAAACATAGTCCCTCCAGCATGTCCTGGGTCTCCCTCTGGGCCTTCTCCCGGTGGGAAGTGCCCAGAACACCTCACCAGGGAGGCATCCAGGAGGCATTCTAACCAGATGCCCGAGCCACCTCAACTGGCTCCTCTCGATGTGGAGAAGCAACGGCTCTACTCTGAGCCCCTCCTGGATGGCTGAGCTCCTCACCCTATCCCTAAGGGAGTGCCCGGCCACCCTGCGGAGGAAACTAATTTCAGCAGCTTGTATCTGTGATCTCGTTCTCTCAGTCATGACCCAAAGTTCATGGCCATAGGTGAGGGTAGGAACATAGATCGACCGGTAAATCGAAAGCTTTGCTTTTTGACTCAGCTCTCTCTTCACCACGACAGACCGGTACAGCGCCCGCATCACTGCTGACGCAGCACCAATCCGTCTGTTGATCTCCTGCTACATTTTTCCCTCATTCGTGAACAAGACCCCAAGATACTTGAACTCCTCCACTTGAGGCAGGACCTCCCGACCCCGGCCCCACTGATTCTCATCCCAGCCGCATCACACTCGGCTGTGAACTTCTCCAGTGAGAGCTGTAGATCACGAGCTGAAGCCAATAAGACCACATCATCCGCAAAACCAGAGATGCAATCCTACGGCCACCAAAACGGATTCCCTCAACACCTTGGCTGCGTCTAGAAATTATGTCCATAAAAGTTATGAACATAATCGGTGACAAAGAGCAACCTTGGCGGAGTCCAACCCTCACCGGAAACGAGTCCGACTTACTGCTGGCAATGTCGACCAAGCTCTGACACCAGTCGTAGAGAGACCTAACAGTCCGTATCAAAGGGCCTGGTACCCCATACTCCCGGAGTAGCCACCACAAGATTCCCCAAGGGACATGGTCGAACGCATTCTTCAACTCCATAAAGCACATGTAGACTGATTGGGCTAACTCCCATGAACCCTCCAGGACCCCCCTGAGGGTGTAGAGCTGGTCCAGTGTTCCACTGGCCAGGACGAAAACCACACTGCTCTTCCTGAATCCGAGGTTCGACTATCTGACAGACCCTCCTCTCCAGAACCTCCGAATAGACCTTACCAGGGAGGCTTAAGAGTCTGACTCCCCTATAGTTGGAACAAACTCTACGGTCCCCCTTTTTGAATAGTGGGACCACCATCCCGGTCTGCTAATCCAGTGGAACTGCCCCCAATTTCCACGCGATGCTGCAGAGTCACGTTAACCAACACAACCCTACAACATCCAGAGCCTTAAGGTGCTCCAGGCGATCTTATCCACCCCCGGGCCATACCACCAAGGAGCTTTTTAATCACCTCAGTGACCTCAGCACCAGAGATTGGAGACCCTGCCCCAGGGTCCCCAGGCTCTGCTTCCTCAGTGGAAGACATGCCGGTGGGATTGAGGAGGTCTTCGAAGTATTCCGTCCGCCGACCCACGATGTCCCGAGTTGAGGTCAGCAGCACACCCTCTCCACTGTAAACAGTGTTGGATTGTGCCCCCCCTTGAGATGCCAGATGGTGGACCAGAATCACCTCGAAGCCGTACGGAAGTTGTTTTCCATGGCCTCTCCGCACTCCTCCCATGCCCGAGGTTTTGCCTCAGCAACCACCCGAGCCGCATGGCGCTTGGACTGCCGGTACCCATCAGGTGTTTCCGGAGTCCCACAGGCCAAAAAGACACAATAGGACTCCTTCAGCCTGACAACATGCCTTACTGCCGATGTCCACCAGCAGGTTCGAGGATTACCGCCGCAACAGGCACCAACAACCTTGCTAAAACAACTCCAGTAAGCCGCCTCGGCAATGGAAGTGCAGAACATGGCCCACTTGGACTCAATGTCCCCCACCTCCCCTGGAACATGTTTGAAGCTCTCCCGGAGGTGGGAGTTGAAGCTTCGTCTCACAGGAGACTCCGTGAGGCGTTCCCATCAGACCCTCAAGATTCGTTTGGGTCTGCCAGGTCTGACCGGCATCCTCCCCCACCATCGGAGCCAGCTCACTGCCAGTTAGTGGAAAACTGCCGGTCAGTCGAAAGCTCCACTCCCCTCTTCACCCGAGTGTCCAAGATACAACAATAAAGTCGATCATCGAACTGCTGCCTAGGGTGTCCTGGTGCCAAGAGCAAATATGAAGAACACCCTTATGCTTGAACATGGCGTTAGTTATGGACAATCCATGACAAGCACAGAAGTCCAATAACAAAATACCAATCAAGTTCAGAACCGGAGAGCCATTCCTCCAAACAACACGCCTCCAGGTCTCACTGTAATTGCCAACGTGAATGTTGAAGTCCCCCAGCAGAACAATGGAGTCCCCTGGAGGGAGGCTCTTCAACACCCCCATCAAGGACTCCAAAAAGGGTGAGTAGTCTGAACTGCTGTTTGGTGCATGAGCACAAACAACAGTCACAACCCGTCCCCTCACCCACAGGCAGAGGGAAGCTACCCTCTCGTTCACCGGGGTGAACCCCAATGTACAAGTGACAAGATGGGGGGCAACAAAAAAGCCCACCCCAGCTCGCACCTCTCACCACGAACAACTCCAGAGTGGAAGAGTGTCCAACCCCTCTCAAGGAGTGTCAGGAAGTGACATTTTGGACTTTGTTTGTGGTTTTGTATTCATGTCTATGGCTTTCTGTTTTCTGACTGTTCTGGTTTCCTTTTGCCTCCCAGTGTGTTCTCCTCTCACCCCTAGTTCCCTTGGTGTTTCTTTCCTATTTGTGTACTTAGTATGGTTTCATTATTATTATTATAGTCCTCTGGTTCCTTAGCTTTACTCTCGTTTTATGTTCTTGTTTTGTATTGATGCCTTTGCGCTCTCCTATTTATTAGTTTCTTTTCTGTTACTCCTCTCGTCATTAGTTTTCCTCTTTTAGTTATTTATTACTCAGTTTTAGTCCCCTTTTACATTTCTTGTCCCTCTTAGCTTTGTTTTCTCTAGTTTGTCCTTATTCTCCAGTTCCTCCTTTATAGGTTAGCTTTTGTTATTGTTTACTTTTATTCTTCTCCTCGCTTCCTCTGCCTCTTTCTCAGTTGGTTCTATCAGTATTAGTTTAGGTTTGTTTACTTTTGTAGTCAGGGTTTCTTTAGGGTTTCTTTTGCTAAGTCCTTAGTTCTTAGGTTGTTGTGTTATCCCCAGTTTCTCAGTTCCCTTTAGTTCATGTTTATTCTTGATTCTATGTTTTATTTTATCTTGGTCTATAGTTTCATTTTGGTTTGCTCACTGTCTTGTCATTAGTCCCTTTCCTCATGCTTTAGTTTTATTAGGTTCACCTGCTCCCTCTGCCTTCCTGCCTCCTTGTCTCACCTGTTCTTAGTTCCTTTGATTACCTGCCTTTGTTCTCCTTCAGTATATTAGTTTGTTTTGTTTCATTGTCCTTTGCTGGTTCCTCGTTTCTCAACTCGGGTCTCTACCCTTGACTGCCATGTGTTCCATGTTCCTGCAGAGCTTGCAGACGTAAGTTTTTGGACTTTGACTCTGGTTAATTCCTGCAGTGATTTTGGATACCTTTGAATAAAGCTGAAGATTATTCAATATGCTTCTGCCAAGCTCTTGTCTGCACTTTGGTCCGACCCTAAAGCCCCCCGTGACAAGGAGAGTGGTTCCAGAGCCAGAGTCATGTGTCGCGGTGGGCCCAACTATTTCTAGCCGGAACCTCTCTACCTCGCACACCAACTCAGGGTCCTTCTCCACCAGTGAGGAGACGTTCCACGTCCCAAGAGCCAGCTTCTGCAGCTGAGGATCAGACTGCCAAGGTCTCCGCCTTCGGCCCCACCCATACCACATTGCACCCAACCCCTTTGGCCCCTCCCACGGGTGGTGAGCCCATCGGAAGGGGGACCCATGTTTCCTCTTCGGGCTGTGCACGCCCGTGCTCCATAGGTGAAAGCCCGGCCACCAGGCACTCGCCAGCGTGCCCCACCTCCTGGCCTGGCTCTAGAGCGGGGCCCTGGTGACCTACGTCTAGGCGTGGGGGACACTGTTTCCATTTATTGTAATTGTCATAAGGGGTCTGTGGGCTGCGTTTGTCTGATCCCTCACCTAAGACCTGTTTGCCTTGGGTGACCCTACCAAGGGCATTAAGCCCCTGACAACATAGCTCCTAGGATCATTGGGACACTCAAATCCCTCCACCACGAAAAGGTGTCAGCACAGGGAGCGGCTTTTAATTTAATTTAATTTAATTTAATTTACTCCGTAATCCTTCAACCCACATCATGTCATATGCCTTTTCTATATCAAAGAAAGACTACAGTAAATACACTTCCTTTATTTACTTGCACTCTTCTGATTTTTATGGTCTAAACACAATGTTAGATCATTATTATTTCTCCCTTTTAGAAAACCACTTTGAAACTTAGTAATGTACCTGTTGATATTCAGATACTATGTTAATCTATTATTAATCTTTTTTTTCCCATTTTTATACATATATTTGACATTTAAGCAATGGGTCTATCGTTTTCTGGTTTTGTGCTATTTTTTCCTGGTTTAGCTATCAGAACAAAGACTTACTGCTTCCAGCTCTGTGGCAGATCCCCCTCCTCCCAAACTTTATTATACAGCTCTAAGATTATGTCTTTGGATGTTTCACTGAGATGTTGTATCATTATGTACCACATCTGATCTTTACCAGGTGTTCTATCTTTGTTTTCCTGAGTACAGAGTTTAGTTCTATTTTTGTAAATGGTTCATTTATTAAGTTATTTGTTTCTTCAGTATTCTGTTGTAAATCTTTATACAAACAAAGGTTTTGTTATTCCATGTGATCTACTGACACTCCTCTTCCGATCGATCAGTAGATCATGATCGATGTAATGGGCACCCCTGGCCTAGTGTCTCTTTTTAGTCTCTAGGGTATGGGTGCCCTAGTCCAGTTGTATAGAGCCACTATCCTGCAACTTTTAGGTACATCCCTTTTCCAACACACATGAATCAAATGGCTAAATTCCCTTATTCCCTTAATTCCTGTCATTCAGCTCTCCACAGGCCTTGGAACCATTTCAGCCATTCATTTGATTCGGGCGTGTTGTAGCTGCATCTAAAAGTTGCAAGATATTAGCTCTCAAGGACTGGAGGTATGCACCCTGCTCTAGGTTGTCTCAAAAAAATTTGTCATTCCTTTGGGTTTTGGTTAGAATCAATATCTAAAATTTTATTGCTTATTGAACGGGGTCATTTGCTATTTCCCTGCTTTGAATTTGCAGTACTCTGGGACACATTTGTAGTCACTATTGTAGGTAACATAAAAACACCTCACAAAAATCGGGACTTCTGTTATTGACAAAGTTAGAAAGTGTACATTTAATTAGCATAAAATTATAATGGACAAGCCTAGTGTGCTGCTGGGTAATACATACATCCATTTTCTTCTGTAACCATTTGAGACTGTCTCTGTTTTCCCAGCCAGCCCTGAACACATCATTCTGGCTGATTGGTTAATTGACAGCACTTTGAATTGTCCTTTTACTGAAATGTACTATACAAATAAACTTGTCTTGCACCTGTTCTGCTGCTTAGAAATTTTTTTTCCTCCTGCTTCATAAAAGATTTTCTGTGGGTCTGTCTCAGCAGCCCACACTGATATTTGACTTAGTTTCTGTCTCTCCTTTGCTGAATCTGTAAATTTAATTTGGGTCCAAGTGCGCAGACTCATGTTTCTGCTTGCTCACCGTGCTTGCATGACTGGTGGCTATTTTGACACACATGGACATTCATCTTACAGCAAAACACAAATTAGATCAGCTAACAGAAGCAGCTGCAGTGAACACACACGCATGCTGTTTCATTTATGCGAGAGCCCGCACACACACACACACACACACACACAGTCGATACACTGGTGATTCATTTGAGGAGTTAATGTCATTGTAACCTAATGCAAAAGACTCCGATGAAGATAAACGAAAACCAAAATCCACAATCCAACACCACAGCCAGGATTGAATAGCATACTGTAACCGTATAGAGCTGTGTAACTGAAACTGTCTGCTGTGCTGAAAGTCAGTATAGGTATAAAACCATAGCCTACCAACTCATCAGCAACTAGGCTACTTCATTCATTAATCACAATCTGATATTAATTATACTGTTAATGATCACAACTGGCTTTTAATGAGACAAATATAGTGCCAGGTTAAATCAAAAGTTTTACAAACAACAAACACCAGGAAAGAAATAATCATAACCACCAAAACTATATAGCAGGGACAGTAAGGGCAGGTTTCACAGGTTTTGTGACCTCTGGCAACAGTGTTCTCAAATACTCTTCCTGATCGGCTTTGAGAAAGTTCACTACATCCTGAGAAGTAGCCAAGCAATCTCATGGCTGTTTTGCTATGTCCATGCGCATGTCTCAATGCATTGTGAGCCTGGTTTCATCCAAATCATCCCGTTGAAACTGTATGATGTTTTTGCAGTCGCCTTTTCCAGTGACAAATTCCTCAACATCTTGCATGTATTTGAAGGCAGAAGGACTAAATCTGCAATCCAAAGATGGTGATGCTGTGTCCATAACCTGGACGTACTGTTGTTGGTACAGTTCTTCTGGTATCTGAAAGTTGTGCTGTGGAACACCTGCGTTTTCCAGTCGGCAGGGAATTTTTCTTGGTCTGGGCAAAACCAGTCTTTCCAAACCCAAGTCATTGGCAGCTGCAGTAATATTTTCCCAAAATTTGGTGAATCTTCCCAAAGAGCCTTCATGGCACTTCTGAGTGTGTCAATCATTTCCCTCGCTCTCTGTAGGTGTAGCTGACGCTTTTGGAGAGCTGACTGTTTCCATGCAAGAGAAGAAGTTAAGCATGAGTTTCAAAGAAAAAAAAGTCCAGTCCACTGGCTTCACATTTTGTGTTTGAACTCTAGAAAGTCAGTCAACATACTGTAGTTTGAGGCAATGGATTGCAAAGAGGCCGCCTTCACAGTCCAGTGCATCTTACACAGAGGCTCTGAAGATGGTGCTTTGTTACTTTGAAATTCTTGGAACCAGGCGAGCTGTTTTGATGAATTTCTAATCAGGGTTTTCAATTCAGTCCAATCCCAGACATATTTGACCAGCCGTCATAGCATTATCCTCTGCATTTCTGAAGAGGCAGTGAGAATTTTATCAAAACACAATTCAGCAGCTGAAACAGCACATGTGCTGTTGGTGTTGATCTCTCATAAAATCCAACAATATATTCCTCTGGATCCAGATTTTCATCTACAACATGAAAACAAATTGCCACCTGCTCTCTGACTGAAATGTTGGTAGTTTAATCCATTATCACAGAAAAAACCCACAAGACTTGATTTCTTTTGTCAGTGTTCTCAGTACACCATGGGACACAATTTCTGTCATTTCATTTAAAAATGTCATGTGAGAGCCACTTACTCCCCTTGTGCAAGCCATTATCGTAACTCTGTAATACCCTGAGCAAGTAAATGCAGTAACTGGGTCAAGTTAGACTCCTCATCTGTGGTTCCTTGGATGGCCAAACTCTGACAAGAAAGATATTGGACTGGGGATAGAATAGCAAACAAAGACGTTCTTGCATCTGCTTACATCTGCTTATGTTTTTATCAGCAGAAATTGATGCGGCAACATTTACACCTGCATTAGTAGCAGCAACAGTGCTAACTGCACCTCTATGCAGATATGACATTTCATGAGTTTAAAATCTCACAAGTGCTTTGGCCCAGCTGGAAAAACCATCCTGTACAAAATCTCTCAAAGAATCTTGGTCATGAGTTTCAGATGAGAAAGGTTTTTGGCTGCAGTGCAAACCTTTAAAACAAATGTGTTTTTTTGCAGCATCCTAGTCTATCCATGGGTATTTGCCTTTCCAGCCAGCTTGAAAAGTCCAGCCTTTTTTCTGCCTAAAATCTGCACTGCTGCTTTCCTTAGTCGGTGTCAGTGTGGTCACTATTTTTATCACAAATTTGTCCATTTTGTTGGCTAAATCAATCACTATGCTAGTTTATCAGCAAGTTGCCCTCCAGCCTTTTTGGTGGTTTATCTGACATCACAACACAATGTGTTGATAGGTAGCGGGGTCATTAGCAAATCAATGGCAAGTGTATGCTGCCTGGCACATGAGGGTGCTCGAGAATCTCTGTGGATGCTCTGACCCCAAAGCACCAAGGGAATCGCTGCCCATGTTTGGGTCCATTCAGTTGTGATTTGCAAAAACATAAAAGTTTTCTGTTTGTCTGAGAAAGGGGTTGTGGGGGTGACAGATCTTGGATGGAATCATTGTTTGCAGCGACACGGGGGACCTTTATTTTCAGAATATAACTAAAATAAATCATCATCAAAATCCAAAGAATCCCAAACACTTGATACAAATTAAGGTGTATATATACAAAGTCATATCATTGGTGTGTATGTGAAAATTCCAATCAATCTGCTCTCATCAGTGGCGGTTTCTGGCACGGGCAACCGGGGCAGCTTTTTTTCCATGACACATAGGGGGCGGCACTTACAAGAAAAGAAGAGAAATTAAAAATCATCTGCGTTGCAAAAGTGGTTTTCCAATATCGATCATATCACTGTGTGGGCGAGGAATTGGCAAACTGGTGTGGCGCCCCTTGCAGCTGCATGCGTCCGTACTTGCTGTGAGAAGATGCCACAGCGACACAGCCATGCACAGAGGCTGACAAGCTGTAGGCTCATGAGATGAGGAAAGGCCATGGGGAGGGGCCAGTTCACCTCTGGGTGTCTCAAATGGAACAGACAAGGGGGTGCGGGGGATCCACTCTAGAGCAATGGTCTAACGGGCTAAAGTGGCTAACGTCAGTCACACCTTGACTTCGTTCGTTCGTTCGTCGTCTTCCGCTTATCCAGGACCGGGTCGCGGGGGCAGCAGACTCAGCAGAGACGCCCAGACGTCCCTCTCTCCAGACACCTCCTCCAGCTCCTCCAGGGGGAGCCCAAGGCGTTCCCAGGCCAGCCCAGAGACATAGTCCCTCCAGCGTGTCCTGGGCCGTCCCCTGGGCCTCCTCCCGTTGGGACGTGCCTGGAACACCTCCCGAGGAAGGCGTCCAGGAGGCATCCGGTATAGATGCCCGAGCCACCTCAACTGGCTCCTCTCGATGTGGAGGAGCAGCGGCTCTACTCCGAGCTCCTCCCGGATGGCCGAGCTCCTCACCCTATCTCTAAGGGAGTGCCCGGCCACCCTACGGAGGAAGCTCATTTCAGCCGCTTGTATCCGTGATCTCGTTCTTTCGGTCATGACCCAAAGTTCATGGCCATAGGTGAGGGTAGGAACGTAGACTGACCGGTAAATTGAGAGCTTTGCTTTTCGGCTCAGCTCTCTCTTCACCACAACGGACCGGCACAGCGCCCCCATTACTGTGGCAGCTGCACCGATCCGTCTGTCGATCTCCCGCTCCGTTCTTCCCTCACTCGTGAACAAGACCCCGAGATACTTAAACTCCTCCACTTGAGGCAGGAACTCCCCTCCAACCTGAAGAGGACAAGCCACCCTTTTCCGGTCGAGTACCATGGCCTCGGACTTGGAGGAGCTGATCCTCATCCCAGCCGCTTCACACTCGGCTGCGAACCGCCACAGCGCATGCTGTAGGTCTTGGCTAGAGGGGGCCAGCAGGACCACGTCATCCGCAAAAAGAAGAGACGAAATCCACTGGTCCCCAAACCAGACCCCCTCCGGCCCTTGGCTGCGTCTAGAAATCCTGTCCATAAAAGTTATGAACAGGACCGGCGACAAAGGGCAGCCCTGCCGGAGTCCAACATGCACTGGGAACAGGTCCGACTTAGTGCCGGCAATGCGGACCAAACTCCTGCTCCGCTCATACAGGGACCGGATGGCCCCTAATAAAGGGCCCCCGATTCCATACTCCTGGAGCACCCCCCACAGGGCATCACGAGGGACACAGTCGAATGCCTTCTCCAGGTCCACAAAACACATGTGAACCGGTTGGGCAAACTCCCATGAACCCTCGAGTATCCTGTAGAGGGTATAGAGCTGGTCCAGTGTTCCACGGCTGGGACGAAAACCACACTGTTCCTCCTGAAGCCGAGGTTCGACTATCGGTCGGACTCTCCTCTCCAATACCCTGGCGTAGGCCTTACCAGGGAGGCTGAGGAGTGTGATCCCCCTGTAGTTGGAACACACCCTCCGGTCCCCTTTCTTATAAAGGGGGACCACCACCCCAGTCTGCCAGTCCAGAGGCACTGTCCCCGACCGCCACGCAATGTTGAAGCGGCGTGTCAACCATGACAGCCCTACAACATCCAGACACTTGAGGTACTCAGGGCGGATCTCATCCACCCCCGAAGCCTTGCCACCGCGGAGCTTTTTAACCACCTCGGTGACTTCAGCCTGGGTGATGAAAGAGTCCAACCCCGAGTCCCCAGCCTCTGTTTCCACCACGGAATGCATGATGGCAGGATTGAGGAGATCCTCAAAGTACTCCTTCCACCGCCCGATAATGTCCTCAGTCGAGGTCAGCAGTCTCCTGCCCCCACTATAAACAGTGTTGGCAAAGCACTGCTTCCCCCTCCTGAGGCGCCGGACGGTTTGCCAGAATCGCTTCGAGGCAAACCGGTAGTCCTTCTCCATGGCCTCACCGAACTCTTCCCAGGCCCGAGTTTTTGCCTCTGCTACAGCCCGGGCCGCAGCACGCTTGGCCTCACAGTACCCGTCAGCCGCCTCAGGAGTCCCACAAGCCAACCACAGCCGATAGGACTCCTTCTTCAGCTTAACAGCATCCCTTACTGCCGGTGTCCACCACCGGGTTCTGGGATTGCCGCCACGACAGGCACCGCAGACCTTACGGCTGCAGCTATGGGCAGCAGCATCGACAATAGATGCAGAGAACATGGTCCACTCGGACTCTATGTCTCCAACATCCCCCGGGATCTGGTCGAAGCTCTCCCGGAGGTGGGAGTTGAATACATCCCTGGCCGAGGGCTCCGCCAGGCGTTCCCAGCAGACCCTCACTATGCGCTTTGGCCTGCCAAGTCTGTCTGGCTTTCTCCTCCTCCAGCGGATCCAACTCACCACCAGGTGATGATCAGTGGACAGCTCAGCCCCTCTCTTCACCCGAGTGTCCAAAACATGCGGCCGAAGGTCTGATGATACGACAACAAAGTCGATCATCGACCTCCTGCCTAGGGTGTCCTGGTGCCAAGTGCACTGATGGACACCCTTATGTTTGAACATGGTGTTCGTTATGGACAATCCGTGACTAGCACAGAAGTCCAATAACAAAACACCACTCGGATTCAGATCGGGGAGGCCATTCCTCCTGATCACGCCTCTCCAGGTGTCACTGTCGTTCCCCACGTGGGCGTTGAAGTCCCCCAGCAGAATAATGCTGGGGGACTTTCTAAAAACAAATGCAGATCTCATGCATAATATCATACATGCCTGTAATTCCAGCACTTTTTTCTGAATTGTGTGAAATGGCTTATTAAAATAAGTGATACAAAACGATTAAGAGGTCACACAGGTGAATTGGTTTTATCTTGACTTCTGGTTGTGAGTGACGTGTTGGGGGATGAGAAATCTGTTAATTGTCAAGTGCCAATTAAATGCTGAGATGGACCTAAAATGGTCAAAGAGTCCAGATTCCTGTTTGTGTCAGTTTTTCATGTCAAATTAACACATATTCCCCCCTAGTCCATAAGAAACTCTAAAAAATATGAAACCAACTAGTTTACATAGTACCAAGCCTCCAGTTCTGCAAAAAGGAGATTATTGTAGCTTCAGGGTTAACCCAGCCCAAGATAACAAACAAAACAGATCTGTCTTTGATGTAAAAACGTTCCTGATCGAAGTAACTGAAACCAAATACATTCATCTTATCTTCCTAAATTAACAGAACCAGGAAAAAACTTTGTTCAACAAAAATGGCAGTTCAACCCCTACAATATCTCTTCTTAGTTGTGGACAGTTTGATGTAACAGAAACAGAATAAATGATTTAGATAGAAATCAATGGCATCACCTTTTTCCTCAATCCCTTAGTGTCCATCCTATCACAGTCTCACTTGAAAATGCCATTCATGCTTGACTGTCGAGCAACTTTAATCCAATACTCCAAGAATATAAAAATTACACAGTGCTCACCACTTTATTTTTATAAAAGTTTTTTGTAGTGCTCCAATTTGATTCAAATAATTTAGTTAATCTTTAGTTAGAGTTAATACTTTGAACTGGTGCACTTACTATTTACACCATCCAATGAGTCACTACTGCCACACAATGTGTCACATTATTCATAATTTAATCTCAAAAACATATAATCTGACCACCCCCTTTTGGCTATAAATACATCATCACATTAAGGGTGTGCTTCTGGTTTAACAGCTCAGCTCATTCAGTTTTCTAAATAAATGTCATTTTCTTTATTCATTGATTTTAAATATATTTGACTTCCAGATTTTCAATGTTCCTGTATCAGTTTTTCTTAAATACCACTGTTAGGAAAAATCTAGTATTACACCATCAGACTCAAATCCTGCTGATGTTATTGTAGTTGTCAAGACTCCTGCATGGTCTATTACCTCCCTCTCTCCAGTTACTTGTTTACATTGGGACACTAGATGGGAATGTGGAAATGTAGCAACCCTAAATTTAATCCTGCCTTTCAGGCAAACTGCTTTCATTACAAATCCATAAAGAATGTGATCAAACTCTTATTCATCAATGGACTTTGAATACTAATTGTACCTTAATGATCCTAACTTAATTTAACCATTGCTTCTGCGGTTTTACACTGTTTCGGTGTAACATTTGAATTATTGTGATATCTCTCCGCACCTAACAAATCTGACCGATGGACATTAGCTAATAGGCTGGAATCCAAACGAAATCTTTGGCCCATTTCTGAGGCTCATTTCCCATTGTCAATCCTTTCAGCAGTGATTAGATCTCTACTCCTGTTAGGGTTTGTATTTCAGAAAGATAATTTTTTTACTTCTATTCCAAGTGAGTTACCATTATTTGTCCATTTATAGGGTGCAAAAACAAACAAGAGTCTGCAAATTTTGGCTCCATGTAAGGAATGTGATAGTTTGTCGTTGTCTCTCCAACGCCTGAAACTTATCAAAACTGAAGATAAACAATGAACTCCTTTTATTTTCCAAGGGAGGCAGTGCATCCCTGACAGTTACATAAATATTGCTAAACAGCTCATAAAATTAATTAATAGTCTAAAATATGTACTCTGTTGCAATGTTGCGTCTAATGTGTCCGCTGTGTTGTGCACTAAAGAAGGTTAAAGATAATTTATGTGTTCGTTCACACAGTCAAGTAGGTAACCATATAATCACTGAAAAAATGTCCAAGTTACATTGTATTGCCTCATTTTGCGAAAAAAAAAGAAAAGAAAATGTGTCGAAATTATACTTTACATTAACTGGGAAAATTGCATTTCCTTATATAATCCTTTCTGTATTACTTCATTTATTAAAATTCTTTCATAGAGGATGTGTAGAAGCAATTTATTTGTTTAAAGTGTGTTCATGTCTTGAGACAGCATGTCCCTGGAAAGAGGGCTGTTTTGAACCTTGTTTGGCCAAAAAGGGAAACTGCTGTCCAGTCCAGGCTTGGAATGAAGGGAGTGATGAGAGTAATGAGACTGTTATTGTATAAAAGTCATGCAGGTCGGTGTGCATGTCCTGCAGCTGTTTATTGTATTCCCATAATTCTGCTGAGAATCCAATGTTGTGTGTGCCAGAACATGTGCATAAATGAATAGGATACGTTGGATTGGTCAAGGGTGTCACATACACAACAATGATATGACTATTGTATATATACACCCTGACCCGTGTCAGGGACTTGGGATTCTTTATTATGAAGATGTATTCAGAGATGTGTTCTGAATAAAAAGTCCCCCAAGTTGGCTTTGAGAGGAAACCAGTTGTCTATTCATCATTTTTAAATTAATAGTGTTATTTTAGCTGCTAAGTCCAACCTTTTGAGCTTTTAATATCATAGTTTGGATTGTTCTGGACTCTTGGTTTTTGACCCTGAAAATGTAGTGCTAGCCCGCTGGCAAATCCTCCATCCTGGGCCATTTGCTGCCTGGCTGTTGGCTGTTCCTCCGTCCCAGTGCTGTTCCTCCTCCTGGGCTTGCACTGCCTGGCTGCTAGCTTCCTTTCTGTTCTGGGCCGGGCTGCTGGCTACTCTTCCACCCTGGGCCTGCACTGCCTGGTTGCTGGCTGCCCCTCCACTCTGGACCTGACTGCTGGCTGCTCTTCCATCCTGGTGCTGGCTACTAGCCGCTCTCCATCTTGGGCCTGCACTGCTTGGCTGCTAGCTGCTCCTCAACCTTGGGGCTGCATTGCCTGGTTGCTTGCTCTTGACTGCAATTTCACAATACCTAAAGAACTGTTTTCAATCCGGTATGACTTACCATTTCAGTATGCATTTTTCAGGTGTATTGTTGTGCCTTCTGCTCATTCGTTGTATCCTCTACAACAATTATGAAGAACTCTCCAATTTTGGACAGAAATTGAATGTCCATACTTCTGAACATGTCCAGGTTGATGTGAACTATGATTAAAAAAACCAACTGCCTTAATGTTGTGGAAATATAAATGCCTTATCATTAGTAGCTAAAGCTAAGATATATTTGGGATTTGCTGCTTATAGATTGATTATTATTAGGAATTTTTAGTTATACTTTTGAGAGTTAGAAAAATCCTTAAACAGTAGCTTCTAGTGTGGTCACACAATGAGTGTTTATTATTCAAGGTTAAAGCTTGCAGGTGTTTTCTGTCTGTAAGAAGCTGGCAGTGTATTAGGGAGGCATGGTACTCCTCTCCCTGAGGATTCCTGAGGATGTGTGAGAAACTGACCATCAGCAAAATAATGTGTGAGAAAACTGAGAAGGCGCTGCACAACAAATGTAAAATGAATATTTCCTGTGTGTGAGAAATGGACTTCAGCAAAAGAATGTGTGAGAAAACTGAGAAGGGCTGCACAACAAATGTAAAATGTATATATCCTGTGTGTGAGAAATGGACTTCAGCAAAAGAATGTGTGAGAAAACTGAGAAGGGCTGCACAACAAATGTAAAATGTATATATCCTGTGTGTGAGAAATGGACTTCAGCAAAAGAATGTGTGAGAAAACTAAGAAGGGCTGCACAACAAATGTAAAATGTATATTTCCTGTAGTATGTGTGTGTTCAATAAAAGAACGGTGCAGGGGAGAAAAAAAGTAGAAGTGTTCCTGACTACACAGAGACAGCACTCTCCCCGGCCGGGTGAATCAACTTCAACCTCTAGTCCGTGTTTTGTTTTCTTAGACATTTAAGTTTGGTTCTTCTCGCGCAAAATTAAAATGCTTTGACCAAATAAACGAACGCGCAGGAGTTTAGAAGGACATACTCCAACAACTTGGTGACCCCTGACGTGATTTGGGAAAAGCGAGGACTTTCGGCTAAATCAGAACTTCACCAGAAGACGTCTGACACCGGGTACCCTCCTCACTTCTAACAAGGTAAGCAGAAACCTGTTTAAAACGAACTCTGCTCTTTTGGCATTGTCGATAGGCCTAAATTCTTGGTGTCAGATGTCTGAGTAAGTGAAATGTTCTGCTAAATTTAAAATGTGTAGACCAGTGTGTTAAGATAATATAAAAGAGGTCAAGTAAAGTAAAGTGAGAAATGTGTTTCCTGAGTTTGGCAACTCCACATGTATTTTGACGAAAATTCATGATTTAGTGCTGGGTTTGAGTTCCGTAGTTGGGATACCACAAATTCTGGGGTTAGAGTCCCCTTGAGGGTTGGAGTCCATCTGAATAGGGTTTGAGGCCCGTGTGTTTCCAGAGTTTGGCAACTCCACATGTATTTTGACAAAAATTCATGATTTAGTGCTGGGTTTGAGGCCCGTAGTTGGGATACTACAAATTCTGGGGTTAGAGTTGGAGTCCATCTGAATAGGGTTTGAGGCCCGTGTGTTTCCAGAGTTTGGCAACTCCACATGTATTTTGACAAAAATTCATGATTTAGTGCTGGGTTTGAGGCCCGTAGTTGGGATACTACAAATTCTGGGGTTAGAGTCCCCTTGAGGGTTGGAGTCCCTCTGAATAGGGTTTGAGGCCCTAGGAAGGTTATTCATTGTATTCTGGAGTCAGAAAGCTAAGACCGGGCAAAAAACAAAGGTTTGAATGCTGTGTTTTGTGTTCTGTCTCAATAAAACCAGATTACAGATGTGGTAAACCTTAAAACACATAGTCATAGTCCCGTGAAGCTGAGTTAATGTGAACAGGTTGGATGAGCCTGTGAGATCAGTAACAGTTAGAGTGTGAATGTGAGTTATACATAATATTGGTAACAAGACCAGGCTAAGAGAAACTATGAGCTGAATGGGATAATTCAGCAAGACTAGTCAGAAACTGGAGCGCATTTAGTGCACTCCAATAATAGATAAAAGTGCACAAATATAAAGACACATAAAATAAATGAGCTGTCCTCGGAAGAATAATCTGTGAAACAGACTTTTTAGGAGGAGTGTGTGAAAAATACGGTGGGACTGGAGAGAGGCGCAGCGGTTCGCCAGACTCTCATTGCAGGTGAATGAATGCAGCATTCCTGTATGGAAACCTAACTGGTGTCAACAATGACAGGGCGCTGATTGCTGTTTGGATTGTAGGTGGGGAAACTAAGGTGTCTTGAGACGTGTTTATGTCACTCTCAAAATAGTCCAGATACTCGGGACATAGCGTGCCATATTTTCTAGACGGCCTCAGTTGACCAGTGAATGAACAGAGTGAAGTGAAACTTCCTGGGTGCGAATACTTTTGAGAACAGCAGAATCTTCTAGGGTGTGAGTAACTTTGAGGTTGCCAATACTTTTGAGGGTGCCCATACTTTTGAGGGTGCCAAATGTTTTCAGGGTGCAAAAACGTTTGGTGAAGAATTTATACAGACTAGCAGGATGGACGGTGAATTTGACCGGGAAACAGATGACTCAGGTTGGGGTGAAGAGGCACCAGTGTGGAAAACATTTAAGGAACAGGTGTATGTGGTGAGGCAGTTGGTGCAGCAGACGCAGGAAGAAAAACAGGCAGAAAAGTTGATTAAGAAGATGAATCAGAAAATACAGGAGGAGGTCAAAAAAGATGGAACTGATGAAAAGGGCAGAAAAAACGTGGGAAGGTGGTTTTGGCTGAATATGAAGAAGGCTAAGACAGAAAGGGTGTTGGCTGAGGAAAAATGCAAAAATAGTGGACGGTTTAAAGGGAAGTTTAAAGAAACAAGAGATAAAGCGGCAAAGAATGAGACGTTTTGGTCGCAAATGGTGCTGATATGGCAGGGAGGTAAACATGCTATGTTTGACAAACCCCACACAACACCCACCAACACACACACTGGAGATAAACCACCACCCTATGGTCTTCCTCCTCCAAAATCCGATACTAAGGAATCTCCTTCTCTCCCTCCATTGGGGCTTTACCCCACATTGGACATTTCTGGGGGCAGACTGAGGATTACTGGTTTGCCTGAACAAAACTCTCCAGCAGGCGGAGCTTCAGCTCCTCCACCGCAACCACCCCCCACAGCATCTTTCTCTACTGTGTCTTCCGGACCTCTGTCCGGTCATATATCTCCCGGAAATCCTTTCTCTTCTTCCGATTGTACCTCTAAATCATCCACAGAAGAAGAACCCTCTCTTGACACATACAGAGGGTTGACTCTTGACAATTGGAACGTGCGTCAGATGAGATAATGTCTCCAACAGATTGTTGACTCTGCAGGTCCTCTTGACTCATCTCTACCCCCACAACCGCATACCAATTACTGCGAGCTTAACCAAACTTCCACCCAACCCGCTCCTAAACACACTCCACAAACCCCACAGCCAACACAGGGCTCAGTAGTCATGGCCCTTAACGGCCAGTGGTACCCAGGCCCCCAACCCTTGCCTACTCCTATTTTCGTTCCACGGACCGTCAATGCTTCCACCCCTGCGTATCCAGTCAATGAGCCCACTTGTCTAGCGGAAGAAAATGAGGAAGGTGTGGGGCCCTCATCCGTGCATAGTGGGCCCATACCTAACAGGTATCTTTTGCGTGAGGTGGCGTCTAGGGAGCCAGGACATACGTACAATTTACCGCTTATTGAACAGCCGGGGTCCAGAGGTCAAAGAAAATACAAACCTTTCTCCTTAGGAGATCTCACCACTCTGTGCGACAAATTCCCCCCTATTACAAAAGGTGCATCTATTTGGTTGCAAACATTGGATTATTTAACTGCAGGAACCACTTTAGCTCTAGGGGACTACCGCGCAATTGCAGCTCGCTGCATGAAACCACACACCTGTAGAGAGATTGAAACCACAGCTTACACCACACTAGCCCCAGATTCAGAACCTTTCACCAGTTATTCCCAGTGGATGGGAGACACGCTGAGGGACCTATACCCTGTAAACAGGGGACGCACCATCCCTAAATTTGAATGGAATCCAAATACCAATCCAAGAGAATATTTGGACCAGTGTAAATCCATGTGGCAAACACAAACCGGTACTAATCCAGCCAATGAGGGATTGGTTCAGAGATGCTGTGTTAAGAGGCTTACCCACACAGGTTAAAACCAACATGGAGGACAATCCTGATTTGCCAGGGGCTGATACTGGAACATGGGACCACCATTTAATTCACCATTTATGTAAAATAAGAGAGGAAAATAAGAAAGATGAGGAAGAACTTAAAACATTACAAACTCAGCTATTGAAAATGCAGTTAGCTGAAGCAAAACAAAAAGCTGGAGAAAAGAAGAAAGAAGGTAAAACCCCTAAAATAATGTATGAAAGTGCTGTGTCCCGACCTCCACAAGCTCCTCCCTTTCCTGGCCACCAGGACACGTTTGTACAGGGGCCTATGGCCTCTGGTCCTTATCAGGCACATGCTGGTCGCTTCAGGGGAGGGGGTGGGCCCAGGGGAAGGGGATTTCAGCGAGGACTGCCACGGAGGGGGGGGAATGCTGATGTGTGCTATTACTGCGAAGAGCCTGGTCATTGGAGCAGGGATTGTCCCTACAAACGCGGTCCACATGTGGATTATGGATGGCATGGAACTATGGGAGGGCCTGCGAGACGTCCACAAAGGGGACGAGGTGGTCCATCACGTGGAGGCCAACAGCAGCAACCTTCACTCCAATTGCCAGCCTGGGATGAGCCCAGTCACTGGCCACACCACCATTGAGGGTCCCCACAGAACCCCCCGGACAGAGGGACTGAGGACCCCTTACTGTCCGTGACGGTGTATGGACAAAGTCTTCCTTTTCTAGTGGACACTGGGGCTACATGCTCAACCATCCAACAAGCCCTTCCTAACACCTTCTCCACAAGGACTACCACTGTCATGGGGTTTTCTGGGGCTAAACAGGTCCTACCTTACACCAAGCCACTAAGAACTGAAATAGGAGGGCTAATTTTGAACCACAGCTACTTAGTGTCTGCAGACACACCAGTAAATTTACTGGGAAGAGACATGTTGATCAAAGAAAAGGGGGAATAAGAACAGTGCTAATGTACATAAGTGTTATGTTGGACAACATGGAACAAAGACATCATGAATGCACCAGACATGCAGCAGGGATGGCTAAAATAATCAAGAAAACAGCCCATGTAGTTATGGGACACTCCCTCCACATTCTCACATCACATGGAGTAGTGGCTTTTGTGAACTCAAAGACATTCACACTATCACCACTGAGACAACAGAGACTGAGCAAGGTGCTGGAAGCTCCCAACATCACATACACACATGAAGGCATAAACATGGCAGACAGAATGACATCAGGAGAACCACATGTCTGTGCAGAAAAAGTGGAGTTTAATGAAAAAATCAGACCAGATTTACAAAGCACATCCTTAACAGAGGCAAGAAACCTGTATACAGATGGTTGCTGTTTCAGACATGACACAGAAGGACTGAAAGCAGCGTATGCAGTTGTGGAGGACACAGGGACAGACTTCGTAACAGTGAAAGCGGAAAGGCTGACAGACACACAATCAGCACAGAAAGCAGAGGTTTTGGCAGTGATCGCGGCCCTAGAATTAGGAGGACAAAAAATAAACATTTACACAGACTCAGCATATGCCACAAGCGCAGTGCATGTTGAACTGAAGCAATGGTTGAGAACAGGGTTTAGGACAGCAGGACAGAAACCCATCAAGCATGAACAGGAAATGAGAAGGTTGGCTGAAGCATTGCTATTACTACAGGAGGTGGCAGTTATCAAGTGCAAAGGACATGACAGCAGTGATACCAGAGTAGCACTAGGGAATCAGGCGGCAGATCAAGCAGCGAAGCAGTGTGCTGGGTATCAACCAAAAAATATATTGTTGTGTTCAGAGGTAGGGTGGACACCAGAGCCCACTCTGGAGGAAGTAGTGAAACTACAAAAGGGGGCCTCACCAGAAGAAAAGTCGATGTGGAAGGCGAGAGGAGGCAGTGAGGACCAAAATGGACTTTGGAGGAGTCCAGACGGATGTCCAACCCTGCCACCAGGGCTCACTACAGCAGCCCTGGAGGAAGCCCATGGCATGGGGCATGTAGGAACCACACAGATGCTGAAAAATCTCAAACATTGGTGGCATCCTTATTTAAAACCAATGGCAGTGCATTGGATAATGCAACATCTTACAGTTTTTGGGAAAAAAAGGCGACTTATTCTTATGTTTCTCTTAATATCTGTGAACACACAGCCAAACTCTGGCCCAGAGGTTCAAACTCCATCTGATATAAGGTCTTTACCTGGCCTTAAAATAATTTATCTAAATGCTTGCAGTCTATTACCTAAAACAGAAGGAGATATAGTGGTAATTTCTGAAACCTGGCTAAACAAATCTGTATCTGATAATGATGTTCACATAAATGAATAAATTAAAAATGAATTTTTATTGCTTAACATTAAAATTGCTAGGGGTTCATATGTAAATGATGGGGCACGCTATAGGCCTCCCTCTGCCACCCTTCAATCATTAAAGGATTTTCTATTTAAGCTTGATTCAAATGAAACTATACCAATTGGAGACCTAAACTAGGACTGGCTTAGTCCAAATTCAGATTATTTTAACATTCTGTGTGATCAATTAAATTTAACAAATTTAATTTAGTCCCCTATATACATCCAAATAATAAGTGTCTCTCAAAGTCCACCCTGATTGATGTTAACAAACGCCCCACAAAAATATTGTTCAACTCGGGTTTTCTGCAATGCTCTCAGTGACCACTGTTTTGTGGCCCTGTAGAGACAGCGTCTCTACAGGGAACTCTCTGGAACACAGTTTGCTTCTGCAGAAAGTCAAGCAATGCTTATACCTTAATTACCCCTTTTTATGAATGAATACCGGGTACACAAACAGTGATTCATTCGTACTTAACTTGTGCATATGATCGCATGATCGTATGACACTCTCAGATCCAGTTGAAAAGTTATGTCTGTTTGCCAACAAAGAGACATTAGCGCGCTGTGCCTCTCTTATGCCAGTCGTCACCGTCATGGAAGAGATTGGACCATTGGAAAGGTGGGAGTTTTATACGGCCAGTGGCATCATGGGAAGTCCGCTGTTACTTGTTACCCCCCCCCCCCCCTTTTACAAATGTTGGAAGTAGGTTATATGCAATTTATTTTGTAAGTTCCAGAAAGGTTTGTACCACATCTTTCATGTTGTTTCCATGGCTGTGGTACCCAACATACAACTGATAGTCTAAATGACCCTAAAAGATTTTGAAAAAAAGTAAAATCTCACACTATTGGAAACAACTCACAGGCTTTGCCAAATTACATTGTTCATAACTCAACAAATATTTATGACAAAGTTGACATGTCAACATTTTATATCGTCTACGCCCTCCAAAAACTCAACTAGCCCTGTTACTGCATTGAATCAGTTTCAGATGCATCAATATTTAGTTTCTAGCCTTTCACTTTGTGTTAAGTCCACAAAGCACTAAAATCATTAGATACACAAAAACCTCAAGGACCTGACTTAATTGATTATTATTTTTTTTTAAATAGCAGCAGATTTTATAGCACAATTTACATTTTTAACTTAAGTGCAAATTCCTATAATCTGGAAATTGGCTTTTGTCACTCCATTATTCAAAGGTGGTGATCCAGCAATCTTAAATAACTATAGGCCAATATCAAAACTATGTATTTTATCTAAAATTTTAGAGTCTTTAATAAATGAACAGTTGAACGAATATGTATACTCCAATAATCTACTATGTACATTTCAGTCAGGTTTTAGAAAACGTCATAGTACCATAACAGCAACACTGAAAGTGATCAATGATATTTTGGCAGCTCTTGACAATAAACAACACTGTGCCGCACTTTCATTGATTTGTCAAAAGCTTTTAATTCAGTAAATAATATTTTACTTGAAGAGTGTTTGATTAGTATTGGACTATCTAGAAAAGCTGTTGGATGTATTTGTAATTACCTTACCGGAAGATCCCAATGCATCAAATCAGAAAATATTTGTTATAATATTCTTACATTGACTAAAGGAGTCCCCCAAGGCTCTATTTTGGGGCCACTCCTATTTACTATTGTTCTGGAATTTTCTTATCAAAGTGGGTAGAAGTTGGCTCACAAGAAGAGAAAATCCGGACTTTGTCTTTATAAGTTTTATTCAAAGGCATTCAGTGTTTGAATGACTCTGTCACTGAGGTTAGTCAGTTAAGCAGAGCCCCGATCAACAGTTACACACAGTATTTATACCAGAACATGACAGTGTTATCTCAACTTCAAAGAGTCTGTGTTTTATGACCCCAGACCCTTCTCGGGTTCAGAGGTGACAAAGTTATCTAGGAACCCATCTGTCCTTCCCGAGACATCCCCCTAAAGCATGAGTTTTAACCATTAAACTTCTGATAATGGCTTTACAGCTTCCTCCTCTAACACAGATGTTCTGAGGAGTGAGGTAACCTAAAGGTCATACACTTTGGAATGCTTACTGCAAGAATTTCCATCACACTCCCCCCTTGTGATTACAAGACAATCATAACTAAAGGAAAATTCTTCAAAACCAACACCCCTCTCAGCTAACAGACAATCCAAAGCCATTCCATTTTGCAAATTCGTCGTTCTAAGAGCTTAGGCTGATGGAATTATAAGTTGTGACCGTAGGTAGTAAATGAGCTAGATAAAATACTCCAGACCAATTAGCAGGCAGATACAGATATAATCTATTTCCACACATCCAAACCATGTTCTTAGGACATGAGTACCCATCTCATAAAGGAAAAGTAACAAAAACCCTGGTTAATTTACCTGCCATGCCATACAACTTACCTCCATCCGGTAAGGCTGTAAGATTAAGAGTTAACACAAAGGGATCAGGGACCAAAGATCCTTAAATAGTATAAGGATCAGTTCTGATAGGACATGACTCAAATTTATGTCTGTTGATTAAAGCACATAAAACAGATATAATAGCTTCGCAACCTACTGTCTTCCCAAAGAAATAAGGTCTACTTTCCTCCTGTGTAATACAAATATCTGGATCTTTAATCGGATTTCTATTACCCCGAATTCTATAAAGAGTTCCTGTAGAAGCACATGTTAAATTAGTCTCACCAGAAAATCTACTAACATTTCTGCCTTTCCTAACAGTATAATTCCTCACCCAAGGAAAAATTACCTCAACCAACCTGTTATCTGGAAAGAAAGTAGCTAGGGTATAAGCAGTATCAATAGGGACAGGTACTAAAAATGGTTGATCATTAATAGCATGTGGAATCAAACAACAAACATAGCAACTGTCATTTCTTATCTTCCTCACAGTTTGATGCATCCGTTGCCACCAGACATTATCAGTATGATCATAGTAGTCAGGAAAGTGAAGAATCTCTCTTTGAATCAGCTGATGAGTATTATTAGCATAATTCCTCAGATTAGCCTTACATTGTCTTTGCTGTACCTTTTCCCAAATGAACACAAGAGTTATAAAAAGACTTGCAATACCAATCATTGGCATCAGAACAGACCATCTTCCATATAGCTGCATCGTGACCTTGAAGTGGAATGTCCTTTCTTCTGGTACTGAAAGCAAACAGTTTTTTTTCCAAAGAAAACAAATTATAAACAAAACTTAAAAATCCTGCTGCCTCTCCTGAGTGGCTTCAAGCTGCCCTGTTACCAGTCTGGTGCAGGTGGCCGGTTGTAGGAAGCTCCTCTAGAAATATATTTAGAAACAGGAACTCTAACCTGCTGGAAGTTAGGCTTCCATAGTCCAACTAAACAACGGTGGAAATGAACACATTCAAATTTGTAATAATACCATAATGATAAATATCAAGCAATAACCATACAAGTTAGATAAAAGCATCCGAGATTTCCTCCTCAGAATAAGTTTCGCTGTCAAAGTGGGAGAAAAGAATTTGGCTGACCCTCGCTGTCCAGGCAAAGGAGCCCCTAGTATCCACCAAATACTAAGAAGTTAAGGAGAATAAGCATCATGGCGCATGTTTGACTGTCTCTCTGTTGCAGACGTCGCCAGTCCATCATCCAGAGAAAGGTTATGTGCAAATGTGTAGAGGTCTTCCCTGTATGTTTCTTATGTGTCTCTCACTGTGGTGTGTGTGCAGTGAGGCAAATGACCTTATGATTTCTAACTTTCAAGCAATGCGATGGCCTTAAGTAGATTCTGAAATAACGTGGCACTGCCCAAGGGATTATTGTGCCCTTGTAAGAACAGTGTTCTTCAACCACCTCTTCAATCACTCGCCAGTGATCAGCTTACAGTTCTTTGTCTTGTGGTGGTCCGCTGTCCTCACACCTTTCAGGCCGTGGATGATCCAGTTGGACAATGACTTGTGTCCTGGAAGCCAGATGAAGCTGGAGGAGCTGGAGCTTTCCTGCAGCTTTCCTGGGTGTCTAGTAGGATCTGATATGGGCCATTCCAGCCCTGGACTTCCTGTGTTTTCTCCTAAATTCTCTGACCAGAATCCAGTCGCCAGGAATAAAGGACTGGAGGGTGGAAGTGGCTGTTTCTGGTAATGCAGCTTTCACCGTCTGTGAAACTTGAGAAAACACAGTGAACAGGTTTTGACAGTAAAACAACATCCTACCTTCACACAAAGATGTGGAAGAAAATGATCTTGGCAATATCCCCATGTCCAAATTAGGAGACCTGCCACACAGCACTTCAAAAGGACTGAGATTTGCCTGTGTCCTTTGTCTCAATCATCAGTGAGAACAATAGGTAGAGCCTTCACAACATTTGGCTAATTTTCAATTCAAAGTCCCATTCTCAAACCTAAGTGCTTAACTACATGAACTTCATCAAAACATCCAACAAAATCAAAAGAATGAATGTTCTGACTTCACCTGATATACTAGCAGTGACCATCAGCTAAATATTCTGAATATCAAAAATGTGACCTGATGTTTGTGGAAGGTCTGATTACAGGTCAATATTTCATAGTTTCAGAATACCCAAAAATAATTTCAAAAATGGTCTAATCTGTGGAGATGTAAAATTTCACAAAAGAATCAACAGCATACTTTCAGAGAGGTTTTCAGAATGTGGTCTTAGGGAGCTATGCACCATTTATATAAACAAAGTACAACGTCTCTCTCGCATTGTCACTAAGTCCTCACTGGAGGTATGAGCTACGCTTTTTCCCATGAGTGCTAAAACTTTTGGAACCCCATGTTACTTTATTCTGACATTCCCCTCTTCTGGCGCAGGGTCCAACCCATGCAACAATCCAGCAAAAGTTTGAACAAAAATGTTCTAGTAACCAAGATCACATTACCTAGAACCAAAGAAATGAATTCTGACATAACTATGTGTCACTATGAATTTAACGAAAGCAACATAAAGAAAATCCAGATGTTTTTAACTGTAACTCAGTTCCATTAACAACAAAACACAAACTTTAGTTATTCAGTTCATCAATGTCTCACTTAGAAATTAGTCACATATCATCCTGATTTGTCTTGTATAAAGATGAGTATTAGATTAATGGACATCTAATGTAATTCAGATGCATAAACCCTACAAATTCGAATCTAATAAATAATTCCCACCAAGTATAAAGTCATGACTCTGATTCTTTATCAGAAATATATTCCTTACTTTTGGCATATCTTGAACTGTCAGCTAGTTTAATGGCACCAGGGGAAACTTCCAATCTAATAAATCACCAATGATTCTGTATGCAAAACTAATTCTTCAAACTAGTTTAAACTATTTCATTAACCTTTTAATAGTAAAACACATAAATCTAAAAGCCATGCTACATCCAAAAAAAAACATGTTATTAAGGCAACAATCACTGCAAGCATTTTGATTCTATTGTCTCTTAAACAGTGTTAAAACTCAGGAAGGGAGGTGCTGAGCGTTACCATGGAAGCAAAGGCATGAACCAACCTGGTAGGTGGGCGGAGTCAGGCAGAACTAACCTCTGATTGGCAGCCTATGGGTGGACCCACAGTTTCTTCATTCCAACCCATCTTAGTGAACTTTAAACTACAAAACTGTTAACATGCACCTACCTGAGAAACAAGTTGCTTCTTAACTCTCCTGAAAACTCAAAGTTTTAATCAATCTGGGATTTAGAAACATTATTCTAAACATGGATTATTGTTTCATGCAACAAATAAACAAACATTCATTCCATCAAAACAAAGACAAAACATCAAAGACAGACAAATGGCCAAATTTGAAGCTTCAAGAATTCAAATACATTTTTAACAATCTCTTTTCAGAATATATTTTCTCAGCCATATCTTTTAATGCTATAATTGATCAATTTTGTTATGACAATCTTCAGGATCCTTTTTAAAGTGAGTGCACAAACTATTTAGAAGCACAGCAACAGTTTCCTCTTAAATGAATCCAAATTCACTGATGCTGAAACATTTTGCTAATTCTTTGTACTGTTACTCTATAATAATAATAACTACAATCCTGAGAGTTATTGTTATAATTCTCTTTTTGTTTGGCTCAATTTGATCGCAGCTGTATTGCAGAATTTCAAGTTAAATGCAAAGAAGTATTTTAATTCAATTCAATTCAAATTCAAAGATACTTTCTTGATCCCCGAGGGGAAATTAGAAAAGTCGGCATTGACATTTTTATGGTATACCCAAACTAAACAAACTGCAGGGTTTGACTTAATCAGAAATTAAGATAAGAAGCTTGTCTCCAAACTGGACTTTTTACCACATAGTGTTTCAAAAAGAACAACCATCATTTTCTTTAATTTGGCCTATTTAAATTTTGAGAGTTGGGGAGAAACATTAGAAAAATTACTAGAACCCCTCTTTAATAATCCAAATGCTGATAAATGTTCCAATATTTTATCTCTTAGTAATCTGAAATCACCTTGTGTACCTTTGTACTCCAATGTATTCTTTTAATATTTAAACCCTAAGAAATCAAACAAGAAGACTGGAGTTTGAGCCGACCATCCTCTTACTGTTAAGAGGGCCTTTATTTATTTTCTTTTCCTAAAATAAAGGATTTTACTTGTCTTTATTCCGTTATAAAAATCCTAACCTTGGTTCCAAAACAAAACTCTTCAACCCCAATCTGTGTTCCCCAGAGTAGAAATGTTGAGTATTATTGCATTTCAAAGCCACCAAATGACTGGAACTCATCATTGGCTTAGATCTGTTTTAATAGGTAATCGGTCTACCTTTAATTAAATATTATGATTTTATGGACCCAAAATCTATGGCTTACGGGCTTCAGGAGTCCAGGAACCACAAGTTGAGTACTACTGCATTGAACAATGGTGTTAACTTTCTGCAGAGATTGAAGGATTGGCTAAATATATTATTTCTGCTTGGACAATAATCAGATTTAAAATTATTAGTTCACAGCTCCTAATTTACCTCAGATCATATTTTGCTCCTAACCCAGTTCATAAGAAGCTTCAGACAAACATTATGCTAAAAAGCCAAAAACAAAACAAAACAAAAACCAGATCTGTTTTAAAATAAAGAAAAAACATGCTTAAAAAACTTGTACTGTGGTGGAAAATAACTCCACGGTTCTGAAGGCCTTTTCATGCAGTCTTTTAGGAAACATGAGATTAGTTTATTTTTTGTGTGGTACCACTGTCCAATCAGATTCTTTCTTACCTTCAAAAATAACCCAATTTTTTCATTCTCATTTTAAAGGTTTGTTTTACCAAGGAAAATGTGTTTAACAAAACCAATTACTCTCAAAAGTTTTAAAAGTTTTAGCTGGTGGTATCTTAGAAAACAACAAGTGTTTTAATATTCCTATGCAGCACAGAACTGATCAGGTTTCTTTTTCCTTCTTCAAAGGCAGAAAAAAGGAAACTGCAGAACCAAGCCTGTCAGGCCTGTCAGGACCTGATAGAAGGTACAGTGTAAATCAACACGCTGCATGAATCAGAAGAGGAAAAAAAACCCTAATATAACTTCTTCCCAGCAGCTGCTGTGAAAAACAATGAATTTGTACTTTCCATAAGCGTCAGTTAGCACTTGCGGACAAAAACTGCACCAAACTGTAAGTACTGTGTCAGAGACTGTATGAAGACCATCTGCAGTAAAACTAAGCCTGTTTTAATGAGGTTTTATGGGATACAAAATCTGACAACAGAAAATAATACCTGAAGGAGAAACCCATCAGGTTTTACGCATGCGCTGGGTTTTAAAAAAAATGCACCTTCATGAGATCTGTCCTGAGAATAACATAGAAACACTTGGTTACTGCTGAGTTTTGGAGATGTTGTAACTTCCTCTGCTTTTAATAACTTTTAATAACTAGAATAATTGACCCTGAATATTCCACGACGAAAGAGAACTTGCTTCTCTAAAAGAATTAACTGGAAAGTATCAAATGAGTTAAATTATCACCCTTTTAAAGACAGTTTTCTAACCCTAAAATAATATTTTAACCCGCTATATCTGTCAACGTCAAGCAAGCGTCACATGAGCAGCGGTTAATAAGCATTCTTTGTTGCAGAAAATAGGAAAAGATTTATGCAAATGTGTGTGTGTTTGTACGTTACCCCCATCAGTTTCTAAATCGCTCCAGTCAGACTCTCATGGCACACAGTCCTCTATCAGTCCAAAAAACAACCCAGGCCTTCCCAGGTCTGTTGATGAGACATTGAATCATTCTTTGTCCACTTTAACTTCTTTCAGGAGAGAGAAAGAAGAAACTTTGTGTCAGGTTTAACCAACCTAACAATATTTATAACAACACAAAAAGAAAAGAGAGACAAAGTATTAGTTCCTTTTACTCGCTTTGCGAGGAGAAACGGTCAAGATTTGCTCAGTTACAGATCTCGCACCGCTCTGAAGCCTATCCGACCGCTTCCTCTTTTTATTGTCTTTCGGGGGTCCCTAGTTTACAAAAACATTGTTCTCTAAAGGATGGGGGAAAACAACAGCTGCATCGTAAACAGGTCATAAACAGCTTTATACATTAACAACACATTTCCCACAGTCTCCTCCAACTGGTAGGGTCAGCTGTGCCTTCATCTTTATGACCTCCTCAACTGGACTGCTTCCTTCTCTGCTAGTTCAGCTCCATTTATTATCCTGCAGACAAACTCATCACATCCTTTCTCACACATACATCATGAAAGGTTATATAATCAAATAGTCAAGTTAAAGAATAGGAGAAAATATAAGATAAATCTATATTCAATTATTCCAACACTTTGCTCCGGCCTGTTTCTCTTCTGCCCGCATAAGATGCTTTCAAAATAAATCCAGCGTATTGCTCTTCTGGCTCTTGCAAACAGCATGGATCGTTGTCCATCTCAGTGGGTCCAGACTTCTTCTGAGTTTCGTTTTGGTGGAAACTCACACTGCAATTTTCAACAAGCAGGAAGGCAGATCTCTCTCTTTCAGGCCTTGCTGGAGAAGCGTCTCTGTGTAATAGCCATGGAGAAGGGCAGGTTTCTAAAATCCAGACTCAAAAACGCAATGTTGAACTCAAATCCCATATATGTGTGTATTTGTGTGTGAGAGAGGCAAAAGAAAAGTTTAGTATAGGTTCAGATTTTGCACAAAGAAATATTATCAGTCAGTCAGTCAGTTGTCCACCTGCCTGTCTCTTCCTTCCACAACATGAACCATACTCCTTTCTAAAACAACTTTATTTTCGACTCTCTAATGTCCCTTTTCACTTTTACCTTCTTTTCCGACTGATCGCAATATTTAAGACAAACGAAACTTCCTTCAGGAAAGTTTTAACTTCTTTTTTTTTTTTTACTTATTTACACTTAAACTTCCACACTGTGAAAAACCAATGTTATCTTCCAAATTAAAGCACATTTAACACATTCATCCCCACTTTTTCCTTTCATTATTTTATAAATCAGAGTATGAAGAAGGAGACACCCCTGATGCCTCAAGGTTCCGGAACCATTTTTTTTTACCCGTTCAGCGGCACGTCTGCCGTCTGGCTTTTCTCCTTTATGAGGTGTAGAAAATTGCTAAAAACCACCCGCAAAACCCTGTGTTCTGCTTGATCCCATTGTTACCAATGAGAACCTCCCTGTTTTCCCTAACAGGGTAACTGGGCCCTCAGATGATGTCCTCCCTCTCGCAACTCCAGAACCTAATTAATTAGTTAGGAGATGATGGTTAATGTGTAATAAAAATAATAATATACATTATATCATACAGAGCAACTTCTCACCCAGATATATTTGAAGACAAATAGTTCGGATCCAATCGGCCAGAAGCCGCAGGCGGGCACCAGAACTCCCCTCCGTAATATGGAAGTGGACTGAGAACAACTCTCAGGCTGGCCAGGCGTCCGTGTCCCATCCTGCGGTCTCCTCTTGCACGTTAGATCCTGTTCGTGACGCTAAAAGTGTTGTGGAATTTTCTTATCAAAGTGGGTAGAAGTTGACTCATAACAAGAGAAAATCCGGACTTTGTCTTTATAAGTTTTATTCAAAGGCATTCAGCGTTTGAATGACTCTGTCACTGAGGTTAGTCAGTTGAGCAGAGCCCCGATCAACATTTACACACAGTATTTATACCAGAACATGACAGTGTTATCTCAACTTCAAAGAGTCTGTGTTTTATGGCCCAGACCCTCCTTGGGTTCAGAGGTGACAAAGTTATCTAGGAACAGACCTAACTGCTCTTTCAAAGGCATCACCCTAAATGATGGGTCTTAACCACTAAACTTCTGATAATGGCTTTACAGCTTCCTCCTCTAACACAGATGTTCTGAGGAGTGAGGTAACCTAAAGGCCATACACTTTGGAATGCTTACTGCAAGAATTTCCATCACACTATCTATGTGAATAATGTTGGCCAGGATCTTGTGGACACGAAATACCATTTTTACGCCGATGATATGGTTATCTATATATCTGCAAAAACTCTTAGTGCCAGTGTCTCTACATTACAAAATGCATTTAACATAATTCAGAATAGGTTTCTACAATTAGACCTTTCTTTAAATTCAAAAATGGGAGCATGTTAATGTTATTTTCAAAAACAAAGCCTAATCTGTGGATTAGTTATCCTGTCATAACTCTTCAAGGGGCAAAAATTGACAGACCTGGCGACCTTTCCGGGGTGTACCCCACCTCCAACCCATAGACTGCTGGAGATAGGCACCAGCTTCCCTACGACCCACTATGTACGAAGTGGTATAGAAAATAACTGACTGTTTCTAACGTGTTGATTTTTGCCACTGTCTTGGCCAGGACTCCATTGAAAAAGAGATTGGTAAATCTCAATGGGATTTTCCTAATTAAATAAAAAAAAGCATCTTGCAAATATGGTCAGTAACTGCGCATCCCACACACTAATTCAGTTGTGAAAAGCTTTACTATAATGTTTATTAACTCAGTGTCTTACACAGCAAAAACCTTTCAGTGGTATGGTGGGGTATTGTAAATATATTCAAGTTCATTTATTTAAATTATTTACGCATTTTTTCATTCCTTTTTGTTCCTTTCTGTTCTATTCTAGTTTACCAAACTTAAAGTTTTTGTTATTTAAAGCATTTCCAATTCAATTGAGTCTACTTGATGATCTTGGTATTTTGACCAAATGATCACTGTGGATAGGTTTCCTTTTTTTTCTACAGAAAAAATTATTATGTTGCTTCCTGTGATTTGTTTCAGGTTAATGCAATTACAGTAATTAGTCTGTTAACAAATAGCTTTTAATTTTTTAGTCAACTATGGATAAAGTTTCCTTAAAATAAAATTCCTTTTATCTATTCTGATTAGTGCCTTGCAGCAAGAAGGTCCCACATAGGTTAATTGGTTACTCTAAATTGCCCTTAGGTGTATGAATGAGTGTGTGCATGGTTGTTTGTGTGTTGCCCTGTGATGGACGGGCGACCTGTCCAGGGTGTACCCTGCCTCTCGCCCATAGACTGCTGGAGATAGGCACCAGCTCCCCCGCGACCCACTATGGAATAAGCGGTAGAAAATGACTGACTGACTATTCTGATTAGTTAAGCTTCTTATGTTGCTTGAAATATTTATATTTGCTTTGGTTAAATATGATTTTTTTCAAGCGGAATTAGATCAATGTTTGTTTTTATTTATTTATTTTATATTATTTTATTTGTTTAAAGTGTACACCATTAAAGATTCAGAGTGTATTCCTGTAAAAACGTATTCTGTTTTGTTATATCTACAAGACATTTCCTTTGGGTAATTTATGTCATTGTATTTCAGTTTTGTTTACAGTTATGTTATGGTTCCTACTCTCAGCCACTGCCATCATAATCAGCTTCTTCATTTCACCTGCGTTTGCCATCTTGTTTCAACCTGCACCATACCATACTTAGAGTGATCAGTGTCATTCACTCCTCACGAGTGAATGCTGTTCTGCTCATGCCATGTTAAGCCTGCCCATGTCAAGTCGATCATCGACCTCCTGCCTAGGATGTCCTGGTGCCAAGTGCACTGATGAACACCCTTATGCTTGAACATGGTGATCATTATGGACAATCTGTGACTAGCACAGAAGTCCAATAACGAAACAACACCGGATTCAGATTGTGGAGGCCATTCCTCCAGATCACGTCTCTCAAGGTGTCACTGTCGTTTGCCATGTGGGTGTTGAGGTCCCCCAGCAGAATAATGGAGTACCTGCATCTTGTGTTGGGTAAACCCTAACACAAGATGGCTGAGCTGGGGCCAACAAGCAAACCCACCCCAGCCCATCGCCTCTCCCAGTGGGCCACTCCAGAGTAGAAGAGAGTCCAGCCCCTCTCAGCATTGATTCAGCATTGATTCCTGATGATGTATACTACATTTGAAGTTGATCCAATGATGTATGAGGGAGATAGAGCACTTGAAATGTCCTAGGGGGCGCTGTTAATCCAAATTCCAATGTAATCCAATAGAGCTGTTTGGGGGCTGACAAAGATCAACCATATTTATTTTGGAGTGAATCGGACCATGCACGTTTAATTTAGAGACAAACGTATGGCCATGGCGCGACATCAGAATTCGCCAGGCAGCCGCGCCCACACACTTTCATGCAACAAAAAGCTTTTGATAACTTTTGATCCCCAGTGCCTTAAGAGTATACTGAGTAATTTTCAAGTCTCTAAGTCAAAAGCTGTAGGAGGAGTTTGCTCAGATATCTGGGCTAGAAAGGTCAAAACCAGGGTAAAAATGGCAACTTCAATCCAAAATGGCCGACTTCCTGTGAGGTTTGGAGTAATGCTCCAAGAGACTTTTTTGTAGTGTTAGGAATAACCTATATTAATATTATTCATAGCTGGTTTTCCCATTTATACCATAATGATATAAAGCATAAGTTCTAATGTTTCCCTTTTGTTAGAATAGGATAAGAATGCTCTTTGACACACATTCCAAGGATAAATGGATAAATGGCCCAAAGGTTTGTCATGAATGACCTGAGGCTGGGGCACTGGGTTTGATATTGGAGCAGCCGGTATAACTGGCTTGATTAGAATGCAGCAGCACACTTAGATTAAGGACGGAAACCCGCTACTACACAACCTACCAGATAGACACCACAATGGTGACACATAGTCTACTGATAATCACTGAAGGAGGGGACATCCATTGCATTGGAGTGCCAGATATAAAACTACACGTGACCTTCTTTCGAGGCTCTTCACCATCCTTACACAGGTGGCAAAGGTCCGAGACGGGAGCCTCAGCGCTGATCTCTGTAATCATTTCTCTGCCTAATTTAGAATAAAGGAGCTGAAAGTTAGAAACTGTTTGAGAGTCGTTCTTTTAAGAGTCAGTGTTAGATAAAGTGTGTGATCGCTTCAGGGGACCAAGGACCGGAGGAACTCCGAGAAGTCTGACCGCCAACAGGGTGCGGTAGCTCGGACAGTAGGTAATGAGAAGTTACATATGTGTACCAAATTTCACAATCCTCTGTCAAAGCATGTCTTGGGGCTGATTTTTTATTTTTATTTTCTAGGGAGCGCTGTGGAAGAATTAGGCCACGCCCACCAACAGTGAATTTTATGAAAAGTCACTGTGCTTCAAACGAAGTTAGACCCACTAGTTATCAGTCATCTGACACAGTTTGAAGCGGATTGAGTGTAGACAGGTAGATGCCGACCTTTCCCAGTAAACAAAGGTGACTTCATGTTCTCTGGGGGCGTGGCTTTGATGATGTCAGGATATGAACCCATTGGATCGTTTGTAACCCAACTTTGGTGTGATTTGGAGTTTCTTTGTGAAAGTTATTGCATTTTTTCACTTTCAGCACAAATGCAAAGTTTGTGCCCTGGACACGCCCCCTAAGCATGGCCGAAAACTCATGATTTTGATAACTTTTAATCCTCCATGCCTTAACTGCATATTGACAAAATATGAAGCCGATAACTCAAAATCCCAAGGAGGAGTTCATTAAAGTTTAAGGTGAGTAAAAGTGAAAAACGGCCAAAAATTTGCCTTTGATCCAAAATGGCCGACTTCCCACACGTTTTATGGCATACCCCCAAGAGACTTTTTTTCTTAGTTTGAGGAGCTCTACCAGTGTGGCAACTTTCAAATCGACTTACGTTCTGCCTATCTCTCTTTTGGGGGGCGTGGCTAAGAGGTTTGGACACGTCCACTGACGACGACATTAAAGAACAAAAATTTCACATGGGGAACAATTTTGGGAACAATTAAAAATTGTGTGTATCTAGGGGCTTGGCAAAGTTCCCAAATTGCTCCGCAAAGAAGATGCAACAGAATAAAGAAAAATAATAAGAACAGGCCCTTGCAGACTTCCTGCTTGGCCTAAATATATATCTTAAATCTAAATCTAAATCTAAATCTGGGACTTAAATCTTCAGAAGAGATGCTAATTAACCACGGACCTTCAACGTCTCAACTCGTGGCTACACCCCCAGCACATAGGGCCGTGATCGGGAGAAGAACAGAGAGGTCAAAAGCCAACATGGCGGTCTTGCTGCAAGCGGAGGAAATTGAACAGGCTGTAGTGGCAAGTGTGCAGGCTGCAATGCAGGGTACACTCCCAACCACGTTGCTAGCACCAACACATTGCAAAGATCTGTAAGTAAAGTACCAGCTTTTTGCTGGCTATTAACAGAATTGTCATCTGTTATCAATTGTGTGTGTGTGGAGGAGTTCTGGGAAGCAGTCTGTTCGCACCCCAGCTAATCCTGGTGTCCTTGGATGCCAGATGTGGACGTGTGTATTGTATCAGTATCAAATGTTGCACTGGAAAATGCACAAGGACCAAATGAAATGTGCAAGAAAATAAATAAATAAATACATCACTTTACAGGCATATTTTGAAAAAGGACAGTTTGTGAGGGCACAGTCAGGCCAAGTGAGACTGAGGGCTGATGCCGTTCCAACCCTTTTTCTTCTTCGCCCAGAACCAAAGAGGAGGAAGGATCCTGCAATGAAAAGTCCAGCAGAACTTCCACTGCATGTTGATCCACTGACTAGTGATCACACATATAGTTCTAAAGTAAACTTTGGTACGAACCGCGTTAAATAGAGGGAGATGAGGGAAAGTGAAGGGGAAAAAGAAGATGAAATTGTAGCCTCAGAGGACATGGACATGCCAGGAACTGATGAGCCAGGGTCAACAGGGCGAGGAGTATGCATCAACAGGCAATAGAATCAGGAAAACCAAGGAGAAATAGCTGAATTAGAAAACCAAAAAATTCACATAAGAACAATAGAAGGAGAACTTAACAGACAGAAGGAAATTAATGCAGTCCTACGAAAGAAAAATTAAACAATGGAAAAGAAATTTGGCAGCATTTTCACAAAAGATCAAATGAAAGCGATCGGCATGAAGAGTAAGAGAGGCATGGAATTAGATATGTTGGTGTCTATCCTCAGCCTGTGGTCTGATGCTCAGAAAACTATGGATCAGGTGGATAATACTGGAAGAAATGTTTAGCTGTTTGTGTATCATCAGGTGTTGGATTGTGTTGAATGCAACACTGATATTTGTCCAGCTGTGGATTGACAGCAAGATTTCACGTAAGTTAAAATTTTCAGAACATTTGCTCACTATTGTTGTTAGTACAACGGGTCTGTAGTGATTCGGTTCTGAGGGGGGTAATTTCTTTGGCAGAGGGATGATTGTTGATATTCTCCAAAGTGTACACCACCATGCAGTACTGTAAGATTCTTGTATGATGGAAATCAATACAGGACAGAGTTGCAGCACCTTGGCAGGAATGCCATCCTGTCCCATAGCTTTGCCTACTATGCATCTGCTCAACTCCCGTCGAACATCTTCCTTTGTGAAGGGAGGAGATGTTGATGGATCATGTGGAAGAGCATTAAGGAGCTCATCACAGGCAGCTGAGAAATCAGTTATGTCAAATCTGGAGTAAAGATGTTATGCGTGTTAGCAAAAGTATGTGGATCTATGATGGTGGAGAAATCTTGTTTGACTTTCTGTCCTGCAACTGTTTTAATTTTTGAAAAGCTTGTTTGTGTTTATTTTAGCAAAATCTTGTTCTATTCTTTCTTTATATCTGAGCTTAGCTTTAATAATGTCATTTTAACCCTCTTTTATAGTACAAATAGCTTCACTGGCCAACTCTTGCTGCAGGCTCCACCATTATTGCCCAATACAAATAACAACTAAACAGGTAATTTGCACAGAGAACAGGAAATAGAATATGGGTAGAGTTCTGGCATGGAGCAGGCAGGCAAACAGAGACATGGAGCAGGTAACCAAAAGGGCATGACAAACAGTAGGATCCAGTGGCGGGTAAAGGAAACCAGAGAAAGAAATACATCGGCAGAAATAACGAATAAACTAAAGGGGCTTAATCAAGTGAAAGGTGGAGCAGCTGGGGGCAGGAAGAATACAGAGCAACTGAAGGAGGGAGGCTAATAAAAACAGATGAGTGGGAACACATAGAAGTCCAGGGAACATAAATATCCAAACACAAGAATGACCATAAATCTAATTTAATATGAATTATAGCAACTAAACAGGGGAGTGCAGAGAAACAGACAAGAAACTCAAAACACAAACACCTAAAGCAGGAGAATCATGACAAAGTTTGTCTGCAGTGAGTCTGAAGTGTCCCAGACAAACCCAAAGTGAGCTTTTGTATTATGTTATCTGCTCTCCCCCTGATATTTTGACAACTCCAGATGCTGACATGCAGGACTTCAGTTTTGTTCCCAAGATCATACTAGTAGGAAAGACATTTCATATAAGAAAAGGAGGTGAGGGGTTCTGTATTTTCTGAATGAGTTCCCACTTCCCTCAAACTCAGCACTGGCAAGAAAGCAGCACCTTTAAATATTTTTCTTAAGTTCACAAAGAGCCTAGAAGAAGAAAAAAATCTGTACATTCTGACAATCCTAGCCTATGCAGAACATGCATGTAGCTAATGGTGACCACTGCTTATTAGATGTCAGGAATATACATAAACCCAGTAAAAATAAACGAGATCCAAGGGCTACATCCTCAACATATAGGTTCTGGGCTAAATCTTAGCAAACTTTTTTTTGCCTCGTCCTTCTTACCTTCATACTCAGTATATTACTCAAAAACAAAATTTGGCATACAAATGTGGCAGTAAAATAATGAACCGTTTTTCAATATGAGTTTAGCAGGTATTTAGAGAAACAGATTTGCTGTCTGACATGTAAATCAGCGGTATACAAACCAGCTCCTCAGGACCCACTGTCCATGTTGTAGATGTGCCATCAACTGCTCCAGAGGCCTGTTAACACCCATTTATTTAAGTCAGGCGTGTGGAGGCAGGAAAACACTTAAAACATTCAGGACAGTGGATCCGAAGGTCCAAGATTAAAAACCACAGCTGTAAATCAATGCAAATCAATCGCAGCCCATATGGCCAAAATCCTTCTTTAAGTCCTGACCAGCTACAAAACTGTTAAACTGAAAAAAACAAGCAGTTATTCTTTTGAAAAGTATTATACAGAATCATTACACGAGGTAAAATATTTAAAGCTTTTATTCCTTGTAATAGTAGTGCAAACGGAAAATTCAGAGCCTCAGAAAATTTGAATATCACATTAGACTAATCAAGAAATGATGTTTTAAGCACAAATGTCAGGCTTCTGAATAGTATGCCCATATGGGCCATCTCTTGCATGACTGACTGCATAAATGCACCATGGCATGGAGGCTATCAGCCTGTGGTTCTGCTGAGGTGTAATAGAAGCCCAGATTCCTTTGACAGCTGCCTTTAGGTCATCTGCCTTATTGGGTCTAGTATCTCTCATCTTCCTCATGACTACAGCCCAAAGATTTTCTATGGGGTTCAGGTCAGTGGAGTTTGCTGGCCAATCAAGAGCAGGAACACCATGGTCACTGAAACAGCTTTTGGTACCTTTGGCAGTGTGGCCAGGTGCCAAGTCCTGCTGGAAAATAAAATCATCTCCATACAGCTTGTCAGCAGAGAGAAAAGTGGATGAAGTGCTCTAGAATTTCATGGTAGATGGTTACATTGACTGTGAACTTCAGAAAACACAGTGGACCAACACCAGTAGATCACATGACACCCCAAACTATCACTGAGTGTGGAAACTTAACACTGGACTTCAAGCAACGTGGTTGCTGGTTCAGGACACGAAGAATGCAACATTTGTAGCCCATGTCTAGTATTCGTCTGTGTGGTGGGTCTTGATGCACCGACTCCAGCCTCAGTCCACTCCTTGTGAAGCTCTCCCAAATTCTTGAATTAACTTTTCTTGACAATCCTCTCAAGGCTGTGGTTCTCCCTGTTGCTGGTGCACCTTTTCCTACCATACTTCCTTATTATATTGAAGAATAAAATTAACATATAATATTATTTAAATAAAATGATAATAAAAAACAATGGTTTCCTCTCAAAGCCGAAATACAGTACATCTTCAATACAAAATCCTAAAGAATCCCAACCCTTCAGTTAGAACAGGGCATTTTTTCTGGAGATTACAAAAATTGTTGTGTATGTGAAACTCTTGACAAATGCAGATGTAATCAGGATGTAATAATAATCATTTAAAACTGGACTACGTATCTCTGGCTGACCTACGTGACATCTGTATTAAAACAACCTCTATGCCCTGCAAGATTTCAACACTGGCCTGCACCACAGTTCTTTCCATATTTGAGGAGACAAGGTTAAACTGAGACTCTTTTCAAGAATTATGGTTTTCTCAGGTCAAGAACAACCTGTAACTAAATAATTTGCTTCTACGTGTTCCTGTATGAGCTTTACAGGCCTGATAAGAGTGAATGTTTTCTTATGTCCATAACAATTTATACAGAATTGACTTTCACATATGGTAAAGACAATTGTAACATTTTTAATCTACAAAACAAAGCTTTAAGCTTCCACACCTGCTCACCGGGATTCCAAGTATGTGTATTTCTAATATTTCATGTGTTTTTCATTTGGCAACTGAACAAATATTTAATGAACTTGTTCTTATTTTTTCTCTTAAATGTATTGTCAAAGTTAACTAGTTCTGTTGTATTTTAAACCCATTTTAAATAATGGCAGGAAAAAAAAAACATTTAAATTATTGCATACATACTTAATATTTATGTCTAGTCACCTATTTCTGCTAAAGGTTCTGTTCTTGTGAAGCCAAGATGTTTTATGTTTACTCTATTTTGTTCTTTCCTTTTGTAAAGGTAACTATGCCTAGAGCTCATGTTAAGCAAAAATATTTTAAGTTGTCCATGCCTAGTTTACTAGTTAGTCTACTCAGCAACTGAAAATTGTTTGTAAAATGTCCCTTCATTTTCTTTTCATCCTCACTATGTGAATGCTTCACTGTGTTGTGGAATTTCTTATCAAAGTGGAGAGAAGTTGACTCACAAGAAGAGAAAATCCGGACTTTGTCTTAATAAGTTTTATTCAAAGGCATTCAGCGTTTGAATGACTCTGTCACCAAGCAAGTCAGTTAAACAGAGCCACGAACAACATTTACACACAGTATTTATACCAGAACATGAGGGTGTTATCTCAACTTCAAAGAGTTTTAGAAATATGGCCCCTAGACCCTCCCCGGGTCAGAGTTAACAAAGCTATTTATGAGGGCACCCATCTACCTCCCTTTGAAATATACACTTCAGGAAGGGTTAACCATAAAACTCTCCAGCATGTGAATTTAGAGTCCATCTGCTAAATAAACAGAACACTCATAAAACACAGAGGTCAGAGGTGAGAGGTAGATGGAAGGTCACCTGTGAGTGATACAACACAGAAACAAATGTGAGAGGTGAAGGGAATATCAGAGCACTTTAAAAGAATTTTCCATTACACTCCTTTCTTCTGATTACAAGATAATCACAAAACCAAAAGAAAATTTTACAAAACCAGCACCCAAGCTCATAATCAAAGTAAAACTAATAAATGAAAAGAATACATAACAAATACATGTGTTATTTCATGGCTTCCTCTAAGATCTACTGTTCTCAAATTACAACCAAAACAAAGCTAAAACAATAAGGATAACAACACTAAAAAAAAACTCAAAATCTCTATGTATACCACTAAAATGCTGAACATCAGTAATAACTCCCTAAACACTTTAGAGTTAGCACATCATTAAAGCATCTTAAGCAACATAAAATCCATCGGTATCCATACCATCTGCCACCGCAAATGCAGAATCATCACAATCATGACAAACAGAAATTAAGTTCACATCCTTATCAACAGGCAACACAGAAAAACGTACCAGTCTCATCACCAGTCCCCTAACCATTGGAATAATACAACATGAAAGAAACACCAAAATCAAAAAGAAACATAAAAGAATCACTCCAATCTTTACTAACCAAGATGTCCATCCACCAGTAAAGAACCAAGACCAAGGATTCCAAGAGGAACTCATATTCTCCTTCTGTTGGGTCGTCAGCAAGTCCTCAAACTTATCATGGATATTCGTCATGTTCTTAGACACATCGGGAATAAAAGTGCAACATTGTTCCCCAATTAAATGACAAACACCACCCCTCTCAGCTAACAGATAATCCAAAGCCATTCTATTTTGCAAACTCATAGTTCTTATAGCCTGCTGCTCCGTAGTCAGAACAGTAAAACCTTCCTCAGATAAAGCAGTAAGATTTTCTAACTCAACTGACAACTCATTAATCCTATGGGCGGCGTTAGCAGCACCATAATTAGGAAAAATTGTACCCAAAATCCCTTTCCAATGTGGGATCCTAGCTCTCTTTTGCCGTTTGAGCATTGTCTTCCTCTCTAATAATGGGCTGAGTGAATCATAAGTCGTGACTGTAGGTAGTAAATGAGCTAGATAACATACTCCAGACCAATTAGCAGGCAGATACAGATATGATCTGTTTCCACACATCCAAACCATGTTCTTAGGACACGAGAACCCATCTCTACTAGGAAAAGTAACAAGAACCCTGGTTAATTTACCTGCCATGCCATACAATTGACTTCCATTCGGTAAGGCTGTAAGATTAAGAGTTAACACAAAAGGATCTGGAGCCAAAGATTCTGAGATAGTATACGGATCAGTTCTGACAGGACAAGGTCTAGATGTATTACTGTGGATCAAGGCACATGAAACTGGTATAATAGTTTTACAACCCACCGTCTTTCCAAGGAAATAAGGTGTGCTTTCCTCCTGAGCAATACAAATATCTGGATCTTTAATTGGATTTCTATTACCCCGAAATCTATAAAGAGTTCCTGTAGACGCACACGTTAAATTAGTCTCACTAGAAAATTTACCAACATTTCTGCTTTTCCGTACCGCATAATTCCTCACCCAAGGAAAAATGACCTCCACCAACTGGTTATCTGGAAAGAAAGTAGCTAGAGTATAAGCAGTATCAATAGGAACTGGTACCAAAAATGGTTGATCATTAATAGCATGTGGAATCAAACAACAAACATAGCAACTATCATTTCTTATCTTCCTCACGGTTTGATGCATCAGTTGCCACCAGACATTATCAGCATGATCATAGTAGTCAGAAAAGTGATGGATCTCTCTCCGACTCCGCTGATGAGTATTATTAGCACAATTCCTCAGTTTAGCCACACATTGTCTTTGCTGTACCTTTTCCCAAATGAACACAAGAGTTATAAAAATACTTGAAATACCAATCATTAGCATCAGAACAGACCATCGTCCACTTAACTGCATCGTGACCTTGAAGTGGAATGTCCTTTCTTCTGGTACTGAAAGCAAACAGTTTTTTCTCAAAGAAAACAAATTATAAACAACTAAAAAAAATTATAATAATAAAAAAAAATCCTGCTGCCTCTCCTGAGTGGCTTCTGCGCTTCAAGCTGCCCTGTTACCAGTCTGGTACAGGTGGGCGGTCGTTGGAAGCTCCTCTAGGTAGGAGGTTCAGAACCAGGATGCTGCTCGGGTGGTGTTCCAGTGAACACCTTGCAGTGCGTAAAATGGACCCAGGTGTCACGTTCCTGGACCTTTACGGCAGTGTGAGTCACCAGCAGAATTTGAAACGGACCTCTCCACCGCTTGTCTCTCCAGTGACGTCTCCTGGCATCTCTAATCAGCACCCACTGTCCTGGCTGAAACTGGTGCAGGGGTCTGTCAGCTACTGGGGGTAAGGCAGCTTTCACCGTCTGATGGGAGAGAGAAAGAGAACGTGACAGAACCTTACAATATTCCAACATGGAATGTTCAAAATGAGCAGTTGTTAGTGTGCTTAGGTTAGTACTCGGTCTTCCCCCTGTATTTGCAGGTCTCCCAAAAAGGATTTCAAAAGGACTCAAATTAGCTCTGGATCTATTTCTCATCCGCATATACATAAGAACCAGAGGGAGCGCTTTCGGCCAGGACAAGCCTGTTTCTTCACAGCATTTAGCCAACTTATTTTTTATTGTTCCATTTTCTCGTTCTACTGCTCCACCTGATTGTGGGTGGTAAGCACAATGTGTCTTCAACTGGAAACCTAGAAGCTTACTAATTTCTTGCAGAGCCTTGTTGACAAAATGTGTCCCGTTATCACTGGAAATCACCTCTGGGACCCCCCAACGGGGAAGAATCTCTGTCAACAAAGACTTCGCTACAGCACTGCTGTCTGCGTGTTTTGTTGGAAATGCTTCAACATATTTAGAAAACATGTCCACGACCACTAAACAATATTTCTTCCCTTCAGCAGGTGTCAATTCAATGAAATCCATCATCAAATGCTGAAATGGGAACCGTGGAGGTGGATGTGCCGCCTGTGATTGTGCAGGAACCCTCGAGGGGTTGTGAGAAGCACAGATCAAACATCTTTTACAATAATTTTCAGCTACCACTGAAAACCCATTTGTATACCAGTATTTTTTAACCATATCCAGCATTCCCCCTTTGGACACATGATCCAAACCATGCGTCCATTTAGCAAACCAGGGAAAAAAATGTTTAGGCAGGCATGGTCTACCATCAGAAACATGCCAGCCAGAACTGCTGTTAAAGATACACCCAGCTCTTCGCCATTTTTCTTTTTCCTGTGAAGTAGCAAAAGATTGCATTTCAGGAACAGTGACACCTTGCGGATCAGTCAGAGAAAGAAAAGATTCATCTGAGGAGAAAGGCCGCAAAGCTGCGGTTTTTGCTGCCGAGTCCGCGGCTGCATTACCCCTAGAAACAAAATCAGACTGTCCTGTGTGCGCAGCACACTTAACCACAGCCAAACGTGCGGGTAACATAATAGCATCCAAAAGATCAGACACTTGTCTAGCATTCAAAATAGGTTTTCCATCTGATTTCAAAAAGGAGCGATGTTTCCACAAGGCCCCGAAATCATGCACCACTCCGAAACAATATCTTGAGTCTGTGTAAATAGTCACAGTCTTTCCTTCTGCCAACTTGCAAGCTTCAGTCAAAGCAATTAATTCAGCTGTTTGAGCTGAGTAATGCGCTGGCAAAGGACCTGAGCGCAAAACAGCTGAGTCAGAGCACACTGCAAATCCTACTTGGTTCAGACCCACTGCAGAACGGGAGGAAGACCCATCTACATACAAGATAAGATCAGGGTTAGTCAAAGGGGTGTCTTGCAAGTCAGGACGAGGGGTACAAACAACATTTAAGACAGCTGCGCAGTCATGACTTTCACCATCCTCCTCAGTAGGCAGTAGTGTGGCTGGATTTAAAGTGTTACAACGTTTAATTGTAATGTTGGGCATGTCCAATAATATTGAAGAATACCTCAACCACCTTGCTGCTGATAGATGAGACGTCTTTTGTTCCAGGAGGATGATGGAAACAGAATGTGGAACAAAAACTGTCAATGGATTATATCCAACAACGTCACGTGATGCCAACACGGCTTTCTCAGCTGCAGCAACAGCTCGCAAACAACCAGGCAGCCCAGCTGCAACTGGATCAAGCTTACTGGAATAATAAGCCACAGGTCGCAATTTATCACCATGGGATTGCAACAACACAGATGACATGAAACCAGATTTTTCATCCACCATTTGAATAAACGGCTTGTCAGAGTTTGGTAAAGCCAATGCAGGCGCAGAAGACAGGGCTGTTTTTAAATCATTGAAAGCCAATTCTGCCTCATCTGTCCATTTAATCTTGTCTGCAGCTGCCAAGCTCCTCCCATATATTAAACTGGCCAAAGGCGCTTCCAGCTCAGAGTAATTCAGAATGTGAGCTCTGCAATAACCTGTCATACCCAAAAATGACATCATTTGTTTCTTGGTGACAGGTTTTGGGATTTTCAGAACAGCTTCAATGCGCTGAGGGGACAGTTTTCTGCTTTTATGTGAGAGAACATGACCAAGAAATGTCACTTCTTTCTGTACAAACTGCATTTTAGATCGTGAAACTTTGTGACCCTTCTTATGAAGATGTTGAAGCAGTTTCAAGGTGTCTTTCCTACACTGATCCTCTGATCCTGCTGATAATAATAAATCATCAACATACTGTGTAAGGACAGTTCCAGGAGACAGAGTCAAATCAGCCAAAGAGTCCTTCAGAGCTGTGTTAAAAATAGTTGGACTCTCTGTGTAGCCCTGACAAAGACGAGTAAAACAATATGGCTTCCCATCAAACTCAAAAGCAAACCAATACTGACTGTCCTTATGTACAGGGACCGAAAAAAATGCATTTGCCAGGTCTATCACTGAAAAATATTTAGCTTCTGGTGGAATTTGTGACAGAATCGTAGAAGGGTTCGGAACTGATGGTGCCCGGGCCACAACAGACTGGTTGACAGCCTGAAGGTCCATGACAAATCTCCATTCGTCAGGCTCTCCAGGGGGCCTAATTTTTTTCACAGGGAACAACGGTGTTCTCACAGGTGAATTTGGACAGGGTACAATTACCCCAGCTTTAAGGAGGGAATCAAAAACGGGACGAATTCCCTCCAAAGCTTCCTTCTTCAATAAGTATTGTTTCTGACATGGCCTGTAGTTTGATTTAGGAGTAACAACAACTGGCTCACAATCTGTAATAAGACCAACATCATATTTGTGAGCAGCCCACAATGAATCAGGCAGCTCTTCAAGATCTGCATCCGCAGAAGAAGCCGTAGCTAAAAACAGATGTGAATGTGAAATCAGTTGCACTGTACGATTACAGGAAACAACAGTGGGACAATGTCTTTTAAAAGCATTTTGAGAAGGAGACACAAACACATATGGGACATCTGTCTCCCTCCAATCCGTGGCAAGGAGACAACGTCTAACAAAAAACCCCACATCCTTCCATTCCATATTTTCAGACTTGGCCAATGATACATGCGGCACCGAACCAGAAACTTGAAAAAAATGCAGCTGTTCAGAGGTTAAAGTCACAGATAAAGCTGCTGTGTGATCATTCCAGTACATGTCAGAGAGGTACACTCTCTCATTTGTAATTTTGTACCAACTGTCCTCATAATCAAAATCAGGTCCTTCAGATACATGTGAAGTACAATGCAGATCATCTGCACTCATTATCTCACTATCAGGTGTCACAGCATTCACTGCCAATGTGACAAAATGTTGAGGTACAGGACCAACTGGAAGCTTCCACTGATATGCATATAAGGGTTGATCTGGGGCCCAATGTACTGCAGTGTAGTCATAGTCAAAGTCCTTCTGAGTGTGAACTGTCAGTCCATCAGGGTTTGAAATAATAGCAATATTTAATCTGCACATCAAATCTCTACCCATCAAATTTAAAGGACACAAAGGAGACACCAAAAAAGAATGTTTTAACTGCACTCCCTGTGGAGTGGAACACTTTAGAGGAACAGAAAAACTTTCCCTAACTGTTTCACCTGAAGCAGAGACAGAATGAACATAACGACCACTCAGTTTTGGCTGCTCTTTGATACATTTAGCTGATAAAACAGAGTGTGTCGCTCCTGAATCTACAACAAAAGAAATTTCTTCATCCATCACCATCATAGAAAACATAGGCATTCTTTTAAAAGCAGGGTTCTGTGTATGGAGATATGTGCCTGGTAAAACTACGGAGGCACCTTCTAAGTGTAATATGGCCTCTGTAAGCAACCTATGTGAATCAGTATTTTCATGCAACTGTGTGTGTGTTTGTGAAACCTCACGCTCCTTAAGAGACCCCTCCTCAATGCGAATGACACCCAGATCCAGGGTCCCGTCCTCCCCCCGTCAGTTACCGGTGTCCGGCCGCTGCAGTTTCTCTGGACATTCATTCCTCCAGTGTCCCAACTTTCCACAGTTATGGTAAGCATCGGAGCGGGACCACTGTCCCCTTCCCTGACCTCTGCCCCGGCGTCCCCGGCCTCGTCCTCGAGGAAAAGAACCACGTTGATTTGTACTGTAATACAGGGTCAAGGCAGCGTTATGCAAATCAGTCTCTCTTTTGTCCACTTTTTTCTTCTTCCTGTCGTTGATAACATCATCGCTGTGTAAAGCATGTCTTTTCAGCTCCTCAAACCGCACACCATGTCTCCAACCAACATAAAGAGTCTTAGTTTGTGCTGCGATCTCAGGGAGAAGTCCTTCCATAATATATCCGCACAGCATCTTTTCCCAGGGGCCCAAAACGGTAAAGTCAGCGGGGCGCTCCATACCTGAATGTTTATTGAACGCTTCTTCCATCCGGTAAAGAAAATCAGCGACAGTCTCATCAGGACGTTGTTTAACTTGTTGTAGCACGGCACAATCACTCCTCTGTGGAAATTTTGTGATCAAGTCAGTGCACAAATGTTCTATGGCACTATACCATGGTCCATTACGATGATTTAAATCACCATTTTCACCTCCAGTTGTCACGCCAAGGCGCACTGCAGGATCTGGCAATCTCAGACCAACTAAATCTCCAGGTTTGATTTTTGCTGCAAGGAGCCGGCGAATTTCTGTGCCGGTGGGTCTCATTTCATGGCATAAAGCTTTAAATTCCGTAGCAAACTTTCTTCCGTCTCCTACGGGATCCGGAAGTAACGCGGCACTGGCTTGGATGTCTGCTGCAGTCCACGGTCGAAACACCAACTGAGGCTCATTTGTTCCGGCTACTTCCAACATAGGACATTGATACTCTCCTTCCTCTTTTTTATCTTGTCCTCGTTGTCTTCCACTTCGTAGCCATGTAAACTCATGAAAACTAACAGGAGAGGAGAGGAAAGGTATTTTGTTGTCCTTTGATGATCCCGGTCGCTGCTCATCTGTAGGCTGGTGCATAATCACACCTTCCACTCCGCTGGGGCCGCTGTGCTGAGTGAGATCAGCCTGCACTGCAGGTGGATGTGTGGGTTGACTCACGGGCTGATACTGAAGCGGACTGGCGAGTTGTCCTGGCTGACTTGCGGGCAGATTTGCTGGTTGGCCCGCTGCTGGTTGGCCTGCAGCTGGAGGAGGACGGGAGTCTAGATCGAGGTCTGCCATCTGGAGGGCCCGCAACTCCGTCTGTAAAGATGGATATAGACAGGAGGGTGAAGCATCACTAGGTCTATATGGAGGTGGAAACGTGGGGTAATCAACGGCACAACCAGCATTGTCATACCTGTTTCCCACGTCCCCGGACAAATCTTTTCCCCCTGCCATCTGTTTCAATTCGGATTTTCTTTCCCTACGCATAGCCTCCGTAATCCATTCATTCCAACATTTTACCCATTTTTCTCTCTGATCTAAATCTTGTTTTTTAATCCTTTTTTTATTTTTTATTTTCTCCCAATCACCATCCATCAACTGTTTTATTTTATTCAACTGATTTACACTCAAACTTCCACCTTGTGGAAAACCAAACTTGTCCTCCCAAATTAAAGCACATGTAACACAATCATCTCCCCCTTTTTCTTTCATTATTTTATAAATCGCAGAGTCTGGAGAAGGAGACACCCCTGATGCCTTTGAGGTTCCGGAACCCATTTTGTTCTATTTACCTGTTCAGCGGCACGTCTGCCGACTGGCTTTTCTCCTTTATAAGGTGTAGAAAATTGCTAAAAACCACCCGCAAAACCCTGTGTTTTGCTTTATCTTATTGTTACCAATAAGAACCTCCCTGCAATTCCTTTTGCAGGGTAACCGGGCACTCAGCTGATGTCCTCCCTCTCGCAACTCTGGAACCTAATTAATTAGTTAGGAGATGATGGTTAATGTGTAAAAAACAAAAACATTATATCATACAGAGCAACTTCTCACCCAGATATATTTGTAGACAATTAGTTCGGATCCAATCGACCAGGAGCCGCAGGCGGACACCCGGACTCCACTACCGTAATATGGAGGTGGACTGAGGACAACGTCTCCAGGCTGGCCAGGCGTCCGTGTCCCCTCCTGCGGTCTCCTCTGGCACGTTAGATCCTGTTCGTGACGCCAAAATTGTTGTGGAATTTCTTATCAAAGTGGAGAGAAGTTGACTCACAAGAAGAGAAAATCCGGACTTTGTCTTAATAAGTTTTATTCAAAGGCATTCAGCGTTTGAATGACTCTGTCACCAAGCAAGTCAGTTAAACAGAGCCACGAACAACATTTACACACAGTATTTATACCAGAACATGAGGGTGTTATCTCAACTTCAAAGAGTTTTAGAAATATGGCCCCTAGACCCTCCCCGGGTCAGAGTTAACAAAGCTATTTATGAGGGCACCCATCTACCTCCCTTTGAAATATACACTTCAGGAAGGGTTAACCATAAAACTCTCCAGCATGTGAATTTAGAGTCCATCTGCTAAATAAACAGAACACTCATAAAACACAGAGGTCAGAGGTGAGAGGTAGATGGAAGGTCACCTGTGAGTGATACAACACAGAAACAAATGTGAGAGGTGAAGGGAATATCAGAGCACTTTAAAAGAATTTTCCATTACAACTGTTTGAACTGAATTGACACATGGATTATATTGTAGGAATTACTCAAAGGTATTCCTATGGTCACCTCCAATTTCAATTAGATAAATCATGAGGCAACATTATGAATGTTTCTGGATTTTACCTAACCCCCAATAACAGAGCACATTTGGGTGTCTTCCATTGGAACAAGGTGGATATAATGCAAAGGATTAGCAGCTTCTAAAACTCAAAGGCAATCTTTTGTTAATACGCTTTTAAATGCAACTCATGCAATCAAACCCTGGGCCTATTTGTGTCACATAACGCCAAGCGTTATATCTGGAATACCTGCAGGAAAATGTATATAGGAAGGAGCAAAAACCATATTCAAGAACTGGCTTAAGACTGAAACACCAGTTCAACCTGGAAAGACTCACATAATGGAGAAACAACAAGAAGACGGTTAAAGAGTTTATTAATGAAAGATTATTTCTTTGGTGCTCTGACCCCTGAGGAAGCCGTGAACGCTGAGGATGAAATGAGTTTGAATAAACATCTTATGATTATGATTAGGTACGTCTTCCCCCCCTGGGATCCGATCCTGGTGGTGGCGTAGGCCTTGGTATGGAAGGAGTTGGGAGCCTATGGTGGAGAAGGGGTGGAGGAGGGTCGAAGCTCAGCAGAAGAGCGGTGTCTTCCATGCAGATGGTCTTTAAAAGTGATGCCCTGGGAGATGATTGGCCAAGGAGGAGTGCGGAACTGCCGTTGATTGGAGCAGCCAGAGAGGATTGATTGGACGAGACGGGGTGGTGGGTCTTCCATGTTGAATTTTTGTTTAAACTCCATCATACAGATATCGGCTGTGTATTGTAGAAAATATCCTAACAATGGAAAGACTCACAAGCTTAACATGAAACAAGACAAATTTGCAAAAGAATGGGAAAAATGGATATTATATAAAACAAAAAAGGTATTTAAGTTTGATGGAAGAAAAACTCACTCCCACAGGTTTTGTTATTTTTCTTTCTGTCTCAATCCATATTCACTTTTGTCAAATTGCATGATGTAAAATGGTGAAGGTAGTGTAGTGGTTTGGGAAAAAGGAAGAGATGGGAAAACGTGTTTTAATTTTGCCTGCCCCCTACTAAAAAACAAAAATTATTGATATGTGAAATTTGATGTTTATGTTCTCACTCTAAAAGAGAAAAATACAATACCTGTAAAATAAAACAACACACAGAAGCACCTCATTAAATCAGAATATCAAGATGTTTATTAAAGTTATTCAATTTAAAGAAGCTCAAATATCATATTGAAATTGACTTTATTTATATAGCAGTAGTTAACAAATGTCACTTGAAAGCACCTTATAAGGAAAACATGTGCAGTTTATATCCAGAAATATAAAATCAATCACATAGACACAAAATTCAATGACATGACAGATAATTCAAAACTAGTTGTAACACAATGAAGCCAAATATGGAATATAATAGCAACTGGTAAGGGTTATCCTTTTAAGGAAACTCAGCCAACAGCATAAAGGCATTGACTTCACTGCAGACCTCCATACTGAGCAAGCATCTGGTGACAATGGAAAGAAAAACTGTTTCAACAGGAGCAAATTTTCAGTAGAACCCAGGTCTGGATGAACACCCATCTGCTGTTACTGACTGGCTGAGAGGAGTGAAAGCAGACACACAAAGAAATAACCTCAAATCTCTTTTCACCATTGATTGGTTTCATTGAGGTTAGAAGACATAATTTCTGCACAGCACTGATTAGATCCTAGTAGTTCAATCAGGTTTTGGTTTAGGCTTTAACTAAGCTGTTGTAGCTCCTTGATTCCTTATGTTTCAAGCTGATCCTTTCTAGATTTTCTGCTGTATTTGGCATCAGTGTCCTATTGATGATCCACTTTGGTCCAAGCTTCAGCTGACTTTATCTTGACAGTAGGATGCTCTGATATACAGAGGAGTTCAAGGTCAACTCATTGACCGGAAGGTGTGCCGATTCTGTATCTGAAACAATAAAATTGTTTACATGCAGTGGGAACAAACCTGCGCTGAACAATAGAAAATATACAGTGAATACAACATACCTGGCAAAGGAACTACCAGTTATACAACTAAAAAAATCTGTACCTTTAAAAAAAAATGTTTTAAGATTAAAATACAAAAACTGGCCACTAGAGAAAAACAGAAAACAAGTGAAGACTGTTGCCTTTAATGACAATGCACAAATATTTTACAGCAAACCATAGCTGTGCAGTTTGAGTATTCATAGCTTAGCCATTTTCCCTCCATTGTGGATACGCATGTGTGTATTTAAACTTAGTTTTAGGCTAAATCTCTGTCCACAAAAATCACAACAGAAAGGTTTCTGTCCTGTGTGGATTCTCATGTGTGTGTTTAAACTTGATTTTTGGTTAAATCTTTTTCCGCAGAGATCACAACAAAAAGGTTTCTGTCCTGTGTGGATTCTCATGTGTCTTTTTAGACTTCCTTTCTTGTTAAATCTCTGTCCACAAATATCACAACAGAAAGGTTTTTGTCCTGTGTGGATTCTTGTGTGTGTGTTTAAACTTGAGTTTTGGGTAAATCTTTGGCCACAAAGATTACAACAGAAAGGTTTCTGTCCTGTGTGGCTTATCATGTGTGCATTTAAACTTAATTTATGAGTAAATCTTTTTCCGCAAAGATCGCAACAGAAAGGTTTCTGTCCAGTGTGAATTATCATGTGTTTGTTTAAAGATCCTTTTGTGCTAAATCTTCGTCCACAAAGATCACAACAGAAAGGCTTATCTCCTGTGTGGATTGTCATATGATAGTTAAAAGAGCCTTTTTCACTAAATCTGTGTCCACAAAGATCACAACAGAAAGGCTTATCTCCTGTGTGGATTCTTGTGTGCACTTTTAAATTTTCTTTGCTGCGAAAGTTTTGTCCACAAAAATCACAACAGAAAGGCTTATCTCCTGTGTGGGTTCTTATATGTTTGTTTAAACCGCCTTTTTGCCTAAATCTATGTCCACAAAGATCACAAGAGAAAGGTTTCTGTCCTGTGTGGATTCTCATATGTGTATTTAAAGAGCCTTTATGGCTAAATCTGTGTCCACAAAGATCACAAGAGAAAGGTTTCTGTCCTGTGTGGATTCTCATGTGTGTGTTTAAATTAGATTTTTGGTTAAATCTTTTTCCACAGAGATCACAACAAAAAGGTTTATTTCCTGTGTGGATTCTCATGTGTCTTTTCAAACTTCCTTTCTTGTTAAATCTCTGTCCACAAAGATCACAACAGAAAGGTTTTTGTCCTGTGTGGATTCTCTTGTGTGTGTTTAAACTTGATTTTTGGGTAAATCCTTGTCCACAAAGATCACAACAGAAAGGTTTCTGTCCTGTGTGGCTTATCATGTGTGCCTTTAAACGTGATTTATGATTAAATTTTTTTCCACAAAGATCACAACAGAAAGGCTTATCTCCTCTGTGGATTGTCGTGTGCACGTTTAAATTTTCTTTACTGCTAAATTTTTGTCCACAAAAATCACAACAGAAAGGATTATCTCCTGTGTGGGTTCCCATATGTTTGTTTAAACCGCCTTTTTGCGTAAATCTGTGTCCACAAAGATCACAAGAGAAAGGCTTATCTCCTGTGTGGATTCTCATGTGCAAGTTTAAATTTAGTTTATGGCTAAATCTTTTTTCACATAGATCACAACAAAAAGGCTTCTCGCCTGTGTGGATTCTCTTATGCACGTTTAAAGTGTTTTTTCTATTAAATGTTTCACAACAGTCTTCAGAGGAAAACTTCACTCTTGTTTGGACTTTCCTTTGTGACTCCACATTTTTCTTCTCTATAGAACATTTATTATCTAGAGCGCTTGAAGACCCCTTTTCTGATTCGGTCCTGTGTTCCTGAAGAGAGCGATGGTGATCAAATTGTTCAGCAAACTCAGAGCAGCTAAAAGATTTGTTAACAGTGTTTCCATTTGACCCAGTAGCTCTGCTCTTTTTCCAGTCACATTTCATGTCCTTACTTTTCAGACCAGATTCTGACAAGTGTTTCACCTCAGAGAGGGGATGCTTTCTATTATCATCACCTTCATCTGTCTCGGTGTCTTCGGTCTCTGATGAAATGGAACCATCTCCATGATCTTGTATCCTGATGGATTCTTCTCCATCGTTGTCTTCTAGAAGCTCTCTGCCTTCAATTTGGTCTTGATAAAGCTGTGAGAGTAGAGGCGACTGTTTACCATCCACACTCTTTATTGGAGAAGCAGTGACTGGGAACCTGAAGGCATCAATCTCTTCCTTCCCATTGAGCTGCTCTCCCCCCAGACTGGTGCAGACTTCTTCCTGTTCCTCCTTTATGTGCTGAAGCTTTGGGTCATGCAGGTTAACACAAGGTGTGTGGTCTTCAGGAGCTTCTTCTTTAATCATCAGCTTCTGCTTAACATCTGCAGGAAACATTGGAACACATTATGGATATCAGAAAGTATTTTGATTTCAGTCATTTTTTAAGAAATATATATTTAAGTGCTGTGGTTATATTCAATTCTTGGATTTCTTAGCCTTTATTGTATATTATTGTTTCTTTTGTCTGTTCATGTATGTCAACACAAACAGTTTTTCTCAACACCACATATATTTCAGTTGTATATGTCTGTTTCCAATGTGATGCAAAAATCCTATTTTTCACTAGTTTCTGTGCAGAATAGCCAGGTTTTAAAGCAGGTAAAATACGTAATGAACACGTCAGCCTTTTCTCAGTTTAAATATTTTTTATAGAGGCACTGACATAAAATTCATACCAGATGGTGGCAGCTATCAAATAATCTTAAAAAAAATCTAATTAGTCCAAAAATAAGGTTATTGGTAAAAATTTGGAATGACACGGAGAATAGGTTTTTATGAGAAGGATGTCAAAAGTGCATAGAAAGCCATATGAAAATTTGTCAGTATTTTGAAAGCATTAACTGATGGCCTGTATAAAGGTTTCATATCATTTAAGTACTGCAGAGCGGTACAATTGGTAAAATTCAGGAGACCTTTAGACAAAGGTCTTACTGTTGCAAAGTATACTAATGGAACTAGTTACAGCTGCATTTCTAAACTTCTGAATGTTCCAGTGAGCGGTGCTAAAACCATAATCCTGAAGTTGAAAGAACATAATTCCAGAATAAAACAGTCACAGCTAGGTATCACTCCTAAGATTTCTGATAGGGGAGTCAGAAGAATAACCAAGAGATTTGTTCCAGAGTCAAGCAGCACTCACAGAAAGCTTCAGAAAAGATCTGCAAATAACAGGTTCAACTGTAATGGCCTCTATGCACAAAAGCTACGCAAGACTCCACTGCTGAAGAAAAAGCATGCTGCAGCTTGTTTACAGTATGCAGCAGAAGATATAGACAAGCAATTAAGGTATAGTGAGACCCTAGTTTGGTCAGATGTGGTCAAAGCTTAACTCTTTTAATGTTGTTGCACCCATCATGTTTGGTGGAAGAATGTTTCTGCACATCGCCCCAGACAAACCATCCCAGAAGAGAAATTTCCTGGTGAAAACAGCATGGTCTGGCCTGTCTTTCACCATATGGTACTTGCAGAATTCACAGACAGGAACATCTAAAAACAAATTCAATATCCTGATGTCAATATTTTTTGTCACTCATTTAATAAAGAGAAACTCATATTTCATACATCCATTATGCATAGAGTAAAATATTTTCAAGACTTTTTGTAATTTTGATGATTATGCCTTACAGACAATGAAAGCCCAAAATTCAGGGTCTCAGAAAGTAAGAATATTACAGTCAGTCAGTAATATTCTATCACTTCTTCCATAGTGGGTCGTGGGGAAGTTGGTGCCTATCTCAAGCAATCTATGGGTGGGAAATATAAAAAAGGTTTTTTATGAAAAACAATAGGCTTCTGAAACATATGTTCATTTCTATGCACCCAATACTTGGATTGGGCCTCAATTTACATTAACTACTGCATCAATGAAGAGTGGCATGGAAGCGGCATGGAAGTGGCATTCACTCCTCATGAGTTAATGCCACAAGTCACTGACTGAATGCAATCTGCAGGGTTTCCTTAGTTAAAAGAAACTTCTTAACCAATTTGAATAATAAACTGAATTTGACTGCAGTGCTTCATAATTAGGCCTGAGCAACTAAGCGCTGTGAAGGCCTATTGTAATCATGTTTATTATTACGATTCTTTTCCAAAAAGAAGCGCCTAAACATATTCAAAAACTCACCAAACTTCAGTGAAAATTGTCCCCGTGTGAAATGTTAGTATTTTAATGGAATTTAAAATGGGTGTGACCAAACCTCTAAGCCACGCCAAAAGTGAGATAGGCCAAACCGTAAGTCATAGAGATTTAAAATTTGGCACACTGATAGAACTCCTCATTTCAAGAAAAAAAAAAAAGTCCCTTTAGGGTATGCCCTAAAATGCACAGGAAGTTGGCCACTTTGGTTCAAAGGCGAATGTTTGGCAGTTTTTCACTTTTACTCATCTCGAATTTTAACAAAACCTCTCC